>NC_045551.1:28366809-28624309 GCF_009769535.1 Thamnophis elegans
TTCCAAAACTGACCCCATTCAGAACGGGATTGCTTTGTTTTGTTTTGCTTTTAATTATATTATTAATGATTAAGATAAGGAGTGCAATAGTTCAATGGTTAAAATGCTGAGCTTGTCAACTGGAAAGCTGACTGTCCAGGTTTGACACCTGAGCACCATGCAACTCACATTACTTGCACACAGCTCCTGTCCATCTAGCAGTTCAAAAGCATGCAAATGCAAGTAGATAAATAGGTACCAATTCAGTGGAAAGGTAACAGCATTCCATGCACTTCACATATAGTCCTGCTGACCATATGACCACTGAAGAGTCTAGCTCCCTCAGCTAAGAAACTGAGATGAGCATCACCCTCTAGAGTCAAATGCAACTGAACAGGGGAAACCTTTACCTTAACCTTTAATCATCAATGTGATCATTTAGGATTGGAATGACAATTAAATTATTCTTGACAAACCTTTCCTTCTGAATTCTTTCTATGCATACAACTCATTATTTCTATTTTTTTCCTACATCCTGATATAAATGGGCATATGAACATGGGTGTCTTTTTGTTTGTGCTTCAAATTATTCACCTGCTTAATTGTTTGTTTATCACATATATTTAATCAGTGGTAAGGAAAGAGTCATGGATTGAGCCATATAAACGTATCCAAGGAATCTGGTCTCAAAATATCTGGTCTCAAAACAAGTATGTTACACTGAGGTCTTTGCTGAATAAGCACTTTATGATAATTAACTGAAATACTATAGTTCCAGGAGATAAAATATTGGTTTCTTTCCTGGTATGGTTTGTGGCAGAGAGTTGAGGGCATTTGATGTCTTTGTGGGGCATAAGGCTCACATTATAAGATTTCATTACCAGGGTTAAAATGCTACCGGTTCAGGCCAATTCACCAGAACTGGTAGTAAAAAATGTATGTGTGAAGCAAATGGGTAGCAGACTTCACCCCTGCTCATAACGTTATACTATAGTGACCGTAAAACGATCAAAAGTGGCTCAGATTGTTTTAATCAGAAATTTACTGACTATGAGGAATTTTTAAAAACCTATTGCAAAATACTCATTGACTTCATTAGAACTCAGTGGCACCTAACATTTGAATGTTTGTGAGATTTAAGCCCAAATATTAATTAATTAATTAATTAATGACTTGAAGAAGAAATCACTAAGCATGTCTAGTTTTTATGGCCAGACCTTCTTTATTTGTAAGACATGTTGGGACAAAGTGTTAAACAAAGAATACTGAGTAGCAGAAACAATTATAGGCATGAAAGGAGTATAGTTAAAGAAGCTGGATGAATGAAGCAATGCATTGCATAAAGGGTCTTCAAATGTGGATATTTTAGCCACACTAATATAATTATGACCATTTATATCTCAGAATCCAAAACATTAATCTGACTTGAGTAGAATCTTAAACACATTAATATAAACTTTTAACAGATATATTCTTAATGTAATCTAGAAGAGTAAACAATTCAACGGCCGACACTTGTGAAATATTAAATTACTAGGATTAAGAAATGAATTTGAAAGTTGATGTCCTAATACTAACTGTGATATTACAAAAGGAGTGTGTGACCCCTATTCATTATGCAGAACTTGTGTCTTAACTGACATACCAAAGAGAATAAATTAAGCTATGATTATATCAGTAAATAAATATAGCAGAGATTAAAATGAATTTTGATTAATAACCTCACTATTCACTATACAGAATTAATTTGATTAATATCATTGGAGGATTTTTTTTTACTTAATTAACTTTTCCTCATAAAGAAGACACTTAATATCAACTACTGCTCTATTTCTGAGTGTTTTATTTACAATCTGCAATCTGCAGTTTTTGTTACAGTAATAAGCATTTTGCCCTACTCTATTTCATTTTTCTTCCTGTAATAATATGTGAAAATTTCAGATTGAGAAATGAGGCTGGTTTATTAAAAGTAATGAGAAGAACTAAAGTAATACTAGTTTAACATATTGTTGACAATTTATTTGATAAATGGGATAGATGGAAATTGTTTTTATATTCCCAAGCATTACAGATACATCTACCTATGCATCTGCCTATCAATATTGATATGTATGTACAGTATATGTCTCAGAAACTACTCCTGAAAACTTTATATTCCTTTACGCACTGCTGAAATAATAGGTAAATTGGGAATTTACCTTTCATATGTGCATTTTATTCTCAAAGTTTTATGGGGTTTTTGAGATACTAATATTTTTCAGAATTCCACACCAACAGTTTGGAAACTAACAGAAAATAGAAATGGAAATTGCATCAAAAAATCAATTATCCATTTTTGTCAATTATACTTTGATAAAATTTTCTTTCTTTGTATATTAAAACATCCATTTGACCATTGAGAGGTCCAAGGGAAGAATATTTAGAAATCTAACAGTATGCATTAGTTTATATACTTAGTTCCAAGTTTTCAATTTCTATTTCTTATTCTTTTTCTTAATAAGAAATTTTCATTTCTAATTCTTTTTCATATTCTTCTCACTTCTTATTAATGATAATTATTATTTAAGTAGAATAATAAAGTAAACTGAACTGAAATGTTAACAATACAACATCTATATAGATTTCTGAATGGCACTTTTTTTAGTAAAGACTAATATGAAGCATTTTACCAAAACTATTTTTAAAAGTAATGTGACTTCCTTGCTTTGTAGAGGAAAGGAGATCTATCACTAGATTTACTTATCTTCTGAAGTTATCTACACAGCATATTCCACAGCAAATAATTGAGACAACAATTCTGTTAGAATACTTATTTATGGTTCTGCATTTTCCTGGATCATGTGGCATTTGCAGGTGGGGAATAATACCATGCCTTTACGGGAGAACACTCTGCAAAGGTTGGTCTTTTTTAAGTGAGTGGGTAAAAATAAGCTCTTCAAAGTTTTGTAAGAAAACATTGTCAAAAATGTTAGTTCACCAAAAGCTTTCTCCTTTTTGTTGAAAACACAATATAACAATGAGCACATAAAAAACAACAAGCAGATCACACCGTTGTGACTATTATCTTGGCTTTTTGAGTACGCACTAAAGACTCTCAACATTATCAGTTGTGTGAATAAACATATGCCGTTTTGCTTCTCTGTACTTTGGGAGATCCACTAAGACATTTACCAACAATAAATAAAACCTATGCACTTTCCTGAGCTGTGGTACATGTAATTTAAACAAGAAATTTTATATACAATTACACCTGTAATTGTATAGTGTACATAATCATACAATATCATTCATGGACAGATAATTTAAATGAAGAGGAATTCCTATGCACTCTATTGCTTGGAACAAAAGAGAAGAGCACTATATCCCTTCATGGTTACCCAGCATGAAAACTATTCTTGTGCTTTCCTCTCATGTTTTTTGTTCCACCAGTTATTTTAATAACTACATCTCAACCCCAATGGCTATTATGTAGGCTCAGTTTCTGTTAGAAGTGGCTCTATTCTGTTGGGGAATGAATAGAGAAACACAAATCAGAAATTTTAAAAAGCTGTTTCAGCACATCAGGCATCTTTTTTAAAAAAATATTTTTCTTTTATTTGTTTTTTTTAAAGATAAATCTCCATGTGATACCACAATCAGCTTTGAAAATCCCATTGCTTTCAAAATCAATTTGCTATTTGACATGAAGGCTTCTGTTCATGAAGCACATGCCCTAAACCTTCCTTGCAGAATGAAATGGTAAAGCAGATACAACATATTAACTGGGAAATTTTCATAACATAACGTTTTAACAATGTCTCACTAAATGATATGATTTTCTGTTTGTATGTTACTCTTCCCAGCTTTGCTAAACAATGAAAGTTTTTATGTTCTGTGCAAATAATATCAAATCCAGTCATTCAAAAATCTCTGCATTTCAATGGCTCAAATCCCCATGCAATTCTAATTAAAAAATCTGGTCCAATATTTTGACATCAAGCATAGTATTTGTTCAGATTAATATATTTGGGTGTCAGAACCCCAATTTTATTAGGTTTAGAGCCCAATCATTCAGATATTATCCATTGTGATAGACTAATACATCTCAAAGAATATATGAATCCAGTTTCTCTGTTGAAAGAAAGTAGAAGTCAGATAAAAGGTATTACAGCTATTACATCTCACAGGTTTGGAAGAAATGAAGCAACATCATGTGAATACTAAAAGCTATGAATAAATAACACTTCAAGGTAATTTTAGTCAGAAGCTTCAGGTTGTCAGGTGGTGAAAACTGCAATTAGATAGCTAATGTGAATGATTAAGTGAAACTTGTATCTCTCTGTAGAGGATTCCCTGAAAAGTTGTTAAAGCTCAGAGACACATTTAAAGAAATGACCATACTCAATTTCTGGCTCAGATTACCTGTTTTCCCCGTGGGCTTGCCTTCTCTAATGCTGGAGGACAGATATTAATCTTCATGGAAGCAATCTCAGCTGGTGTAACTTTCATTAATAGGGTTCTTCATTCTAATCTACTTTCCCTGGACAAGGTACAATCCAAAAGGCTTCTTAGACATCTGGTATTGGAATACAGAGCACCAAAATGATTTAAACAGGGCTCCAAATCTCCTATGGTGTGCTATACACCTGCTATGTACAGTATATCATTCCAAAGTCCCACACTGTAGGAAAGTCTTCATTTTGTTTCATTGCAGTGTTTTGGCGCCTTCCTTTTCTGCATTGTCAGATGGATAATACAGGAAGACCTATTTTGGGAATAGCTGCGCTATTACTGGGTAAGATAAACCATCAAGCACAGCCTTCAACACTGTTTATTTTATAAAAAGATTTCATAGTATCATTATTTTTCCATTAATTGTCAAGTTTCCTATGCATACAGACCAATTTTATGTCCCTCTACTGCACTTTGGCCATGATTTTTTGAAAACAAATAATGTTGCTAGCTTTTGTGTGACAGCATGCAAAATTCATCTAGAATTTATTGCTAATCAGAATTAATCAAGCCTGACATAGCTTGTATCTGCATTTTGCTTTAATCCACACTTATTACTATTAAAATGTACTTTGAGGTTTTCTAAATTCTGTAGAATATGATCACTGTTTCATAACAGATATTGTTTTATGTTAACCTTAGCAAAGCTTGTAATTGTAATATATTTAAGTTTAGAATAATTTTGTAGTTTTGTGTTAATATTTTTCATTTTTATATCTTTTCAAGTTGTGGGAAC
Source organism: Thamnophis elegans (assembly GCF_009769535.1). Classification (NCBI taxonomy): domain Eukaryota; kingdom Metazoa; phylum Chordata; class Lepidosauria; order Squamata; family Natricidae; genus Thamnophis; species Thamnophis elegans. The sequence goes on from NC_045551.1 coordinate 28,372,016, forward strand.
AGATTATCTTTAATGGAATGAAGAAATGCTAATGTTAGATTTTTTACTTTCTTCTGGTGAATGAACAAAGATATTATTATATCAAATTAAAAGAAAAAGAAAAGGGTGAAATTTTGCCTTGTTTAGCTTTCTTCTCCTATATCTAAAAGAGCACTTTTTCAGAGCCTTTACCGCACACTATCCTAATCTGATACAATATATTAGGACTCCAGTTCTCAGAATTTTGAACTGCTTCTCTAAAGGCCAGATGTTCTAGGATGTCTAATTGCAACTTGATTTCCCCTTGGAAATGTAACAGACAACCCTGAAAATTGCCCTGCTGACCTGATGTTACGTTGTTCTGGTGATATGTCTTCACACCTTCTGTTGATAGGTTTTATCCCTGGTCAGTTCATTTAAGTAAGGAAACCCCAATTCTTCCTCCACCTGGAATTCTTTCCAAGCCTACTCTGGAAAGATTGTCTCTTTCCCACTTCCACCCATCTTCCCCAAAAGCCAGAGTGAAAATATTGTATGAGATCTAAAATAAGACTATATAGACATTTCTCAATAAAATTGAGAAATAAGCTTCATGTTTGTATTTCCACTACTTCATAATCAACTGTAAAATCTCTAACAATGGGAACAATCCAAGTATTTCCTTTCTATCTACTGCTGGGCTGTTTCTGCATAAGAAGCAAAATATTTCCATCATGCTGCATTTGCTTTCGGTTCATCTGATGGTCTATACATAATGCCATATATCAAGGTTGAAGTCAGAACAAATATGAATTAATCTTTCAGAGTTCCTGCAAGTGGACTTTGCTTCAAAAATTAGTCTCCAAAATTTTATGGGTTTAGCTGTTTTCAAGAACAGGCCATCAAAATAGAATAATTAGAAGGAACCTAAAACCAACCTGAAAGAGGATATGATAAACATATTTAATATCATTCTCAAGCTATATCACTTGAGCCAAAATACTTCTGGTTGGCACGCTATCCTAAAAACTGGGAAATGGTCCAGTCTGGTTGTCATTTTCATTAATGTTGATGTCAGCAGGACCAATCACATTTCCACCCAGGGAAATTTGTTCACTAATACATTTCCTTAATTGCTATGGTGGGAAAAGCTTGGGTAGTCTGATAATGAGCAAGTTTAATTTGGACGCAAGCTTCATACATATTTTCATTTTATTAACCTTAACCCTGACCTCCTTTCTTGATGTGGCTGGATGATTTATACTCACACACTTGTTTAATTTGTGCCACTTACATAACAGCTGGTAACTATGATTGTGCATTTTTTTCCTTTCGTTCAATCATGTCCAATTCTTGGAGACTGCCTGAACAAGTCCCTGCAGTTTTCAGAAGTGGTTTGCCATTGACTCCATCCAAGGGCTGAGACAAAGTGGCTGGCGCAAGGTCACCCAGCTGGCTTTATACCTAAGGCAGGACTAGAATTCACATTCTCCAACTTCTTAGATTGATGCGTTAATCACTATAACTGGCTGGTGATATTGCTAAAGTGAGTCAGTGTTAAAATCTATGAGTATAAATTTCTATATCAGGGGTGAGGAATTATGGCCCTTTTGTGACTTGTGGACTTCAATTCCCAGAATTCCTGAGCCAGCATGTAGTTGAAGTTCACAAGTAATAAAAGGGCCGTTATTTTCCATCCCTGATATAGAAGAATAAAATGACACTCATAGATTTTAACAGAGACACTCTTAGCAATATCACCAGCCCGTTTGGTAGTTAACGCATCAGTTTAGAAACTGAGAGACTGGCTGGCTGACTCAGGAATTCTGGGAATTGAAGTCCACAACTGAAGTCCACAATGAATTCGGGGAAGTCCAGTAGACTCTTGGTTTCTAGGCCAGCACCTTAACCACTACTTTGTTTAAAAAGGAGGAAGGAATGACAAAATAACTTGTAAGAATTGTATGCAAAAACAGGGGTGGAGGAAACAAACTTGAAAAGGCAAACATGACAGATTTCAGAATAATCTCCCATAGAATGATGCAAAAGACAAGAAAGGCTGTAGAAAATTACAATCTGAGATGGACCTGTTAGTAGGAAAGGAGATTAGAATGAGCAGTAATACTTTGCAATATGCATCAAACCTGAAGTCAAGATGTTTTTTATTTATTTGTACAAGATGAGCATTCTTTTGATTTGAAAACTACTTGCTCCAGTGAGGTGAGTGGCTGGGCATGACAAGGAATGGTTGGGAGGGAAGGGGTAAGGCAGGACCAAGTGTGGTGAGGATAGGCCAGGCAAGGCAAGGCACAGTGAGTTGGCCACACCTACCCAGTCATATGACTACCCAGCTACACTTACCCAGCTGGTCAATAGGGCAGAGAACCCATTGTTAAATTATTTGAATTCCCACCACTGCGTGTGCGCGCGCGCACACACACACACACACACACAGCATTTCTATATATTTCCTTCATCTATGTTTGATGTTGATGAAATGTGGAACCAGATTTCTGGAAGCAATATGCAAATACATTTTAAACTGCCCAGAGATGCTGTAAAGTGCTAAATGTATATACAGGAAGCCTAAATGCTATTGCTATTTCTATCTTCCTTTAATCAGTTGCTACTTGTCCATTGGCATCTTTTTGGCAAGTTCAAGGTTTGAAGCCTCTTTCTGTATTTAGAGAACTTTCAAAAGAGTTTACTTTTCCATCTTCCATGTTTTTGCAAATGTTGCTGTAATGCTTCTTCTTGCCTCTTCTAACAGCTCTCTGAAACTCTTTGTTCTTTCTTTGGTGTTTGTCTTTCTTGAATTTGACTCTTCTTGGCAATTTTCATGATTTAATTTGCCATCCACTTTCATTGGTTATATCCCTCCCCTCAGTTTTTTTAAATATTTGGCAGTCTGTTTTCACATTCATCCTCACATTCATCCTACAGTTCCTCTGATTCCTGATCATTGCGATTCAGGACATCAAAAAGATTCCTGATCTTCTCCTGGAAAATAGTGAGTATTTGCTCAGGATTATATAATAGAAACTGGTTACTTTTCATCTGCCACTTTAGCTTTATTAGAAAGTTGCACATGAGCAACTTGTGATCTGTTTTGCAATCACCCCCTGGCTACATATTTGCTGTTATACTGAACTCTTTCATTTATTTGCACCTGTAATGAAGTAAATGTGATTTTTGTATGCTCCATCTGGTGAGTTCCATGTACATACATATTACTTTGGTTGTTTTAACAATGTGTAAGCAATGAAGAATTAATTGCGTTAGTATAAACTGGTAGGTCACTCTCCTGCTTCATTTCTGTTCCCCGGGCTATACAGTCTGACTGTGCTTTCCTCCTTACAGTTTCCAATTTTGGCCTACCAGTCTCCAAACACAATTAACACATCTTGCTTTCAGCTTTCAATTGCATATTGAACTTGAATATAACACTCATTAACCTTCTCTCTTTTTTTGCATTAGTGGTTGCAGCTTATTTTTGAATAACCATCATGTTAAAAGCTTTTCTGACAAATCTAGTTGATATTATTCAGTCATTGATTGTTTTGGAGCCAAGTACTCTTCATGCCATATCCTTCTGGACTATGAATGCAACATTATTCCTTCTTTGTTGATCATGTACTAAGTAAACAGCATGATATTCTGACTGAAAGTGTCAAATTGCAGTCCATTTCAATTTTCTGATGCCTTAGATAGCAATACATAGTTGATTTATTGCAGATTTCATTGTGTTAATCATTACTGTAGTCATGTTTCTCATATTCTACTCCAATTCTGACTTTACAGTTTTGAATTTTCTTTTCCTACTTGGTAATGTTAACAACTAGACATTCAGAAAATTTTAATTTACCTGTGTCATAAATACCAAATAGACATATGCTGGTATGAAATTTGCTGTTATCAATCTGCATCCTGTCTCTGTCTTTGTTTCAAGTCACTTACTTCCAAGGTAATGAGTCACAAAGCTGGATGATGTCAGAACCCAGGAAAACATCCACTTACCATTTCTTCTTTAGTAGCCTGGTAAGTGTCATCTAACCTGATGGGCTTCAATTCCAGCATTTTATTGACTTCATGTTAAAAACTGGTAAAATACAGGAGTAGTTTAGCATTGCCTCCTCCCACTGAGTATGTAACAAGGCCTTTTTTATTATCAGTAATGTGATAATGTCCTCTAACACTTTCCTGTATCACTGCTGTCTGATAACATGTCTACTTGCTTTATCTGGGCAGCTGGGATACATTTCCCAGCCTTGTCTTGGGTGACCCTCCTGGAAATAAGTATTCTTTGAATATACTCCTGATCTGTTTTGCTCATCCTCCCAGGAGTGTCCCCTGCCATAATGTGGCAGCATAGCTACCCTTGAGAAGGGGAATTGGCAAAATAATTTTTATTATGCACTGAACTGAATTGCTATAATTTAGTTCAAGGTGAAAAAGTAGGTACAAGTTTTGTGGTTGCAGTAATTGTAATTCAAGACACATTCTATCATTTTGCAATGTTATCATCCCTAAAGAAATGGCTAATATTTCCACAGTATCTAAAATTCACTGCTATAAGTAGCTCTATAGTTTCTTGGGTCATAGACTTTGATTTTTTTTAAAAATCCAGCCAAAAGGAATAATAATTTCTTTGTTCCAACCAAAAGAAATCATATCATAACATATCCTCTATCATATGATACATATCATATCGTAATGTACATAGTGAAGACAGCAGATGCCTAACAACATGGCTTAATTTTTGTAAGGATTTATGAATACAGCCAACTCTAGTAGCCTTCTATACTTGAACCTGATGAATTATGACACTCCCCAAAAATGATTCTAGTTTGGAAAAACTGTGAATATGGCATTCGTGGAAGATCAAGTGTAATTATTAGTTCCATGCCCCAGCAGGAAAAAAGCAACTAAGGGCTTAAAGCACAGGAGCAAATGCTCTTGAAAGCAGCCACCTGAATCTATTGCTGAGAAAAGCATTTGTGAAAATGGTCATGAATCTGGTTGGCTCTGATGTTTTTGGGGAAGAATTGGGCCTTGCATTCCTGTAACATTGCAAATATTTTTAAGAAAGCCTATGTTATCTGGTTCTCAAAAGCAGATGGAAATATCTGAGTTTCTTTTCTTCAGACATTTTCTGCACAATATTTGAGTACTACACTTGATTGAATGAGATGAATTGTAGTCATTAATCAGTATTTCCTGGAAAGGCTGATTAAATTCTCATATGCCATATGCTTCAATAATATCAGAGGAGAATAGATAATGTAACAGCAAGAGGACAGAAGTCAACTTTATTTGATAAGGTCACTCATACACATTATCATTTTACTTTTAGTCTCTCAAAACCTCTAATTCACAGCTGTCTATAGGATTCAACACTTTCTTCAACATGATAGAAGCAGTGTTACATTAGGAATCTTCCCATGATGACTTGGCAAGTTAGATGTTCCTTAATGAAATGGAATGTATGAATAACCTTGGGAAAAGAGAGGAGTTGCTGCCTAGGAAACACAAGAGTAGCAGGTGCTCACAATCATTTAAGAGAAAGAAACTTAGGAAAGATCTGCCATAGTTGATCAAGTAGTTAAAGTGGAGGTGGGAAGTTTGTGTCTTCACACTTGCAAGATTCTGTTGCTGTAACTTAACAACAAAATATTTCATTTTGCTATGTTACTTGTCTGGTTTACATGGAAGGGCTGTCACTAAAGGATAAGAGATGATGTTTATGGAAGAGATTGATGGCTGGATGCTGGATTGTAGCTAGTGAAATCTCTCCAGAGAAACAAGATTGTAAGATGCCCATACAGCTTCTCTGTGATGATAGACTGAAGGAACTGAGGGTTTCAGTCAGCTTAAGAATCATGTGTTTGGGAGTTGAGGAATTCCATCTAACCTCACAGTCATAATATAACCTAAAACGCAACTGAAAATTATTTAGACTTGTTATTTGTGTGTGTGTGTGTGTGTGTGTGTGTGTGTGTGTGTTTCCTTATATGGGAAAAGACCCGAATACAACAAGATCAGCATATATATATATATATATATATATATATATATATATATATATATATATATATATATATATATATATATATATATATATATATATATATATATATATAAAATGCTTATATATATATATATATGCTTATATATATATATAAGCTTTTCAGTTGTGATCTTTAATAAAATTGTGGAATCCTTGGTGTTCTGAGTTTGATTGTTTACTTGCAAATGTTTCATTGTTCAACTAGGTATCATTGATATTAATTAATGAGTAATAAATTGTTAATGAAAGATCTGTAAGCAAATAACCAAGCTGAAATAGTACCAAGGACTCCACATTTCAATCCTGGGGTACAAATATTATCTTCTGTTTTAACAAAAAATATTATTAAAAAAACAGTGCTTTGTTCTGCTTCTGTCATACATGTGTCATCATGATGAATATATAGGCATAACATGTTGTATGATGGCATGACATTCTTTTTATCATTTCCCCCATTTTACCTGATGTTCTTCAAATATCCTGCCAAATTACTGTAATAATGTAGAGGAAATGAGATACCCACACACCAGTTTGTGGAATTAGAACCAAGGATATAAATAACTAAAGGTTATTTTCTGTTCTGAGACCAATGTAAAAAATATTTATCTGAAGGACCAATACTGTATGGAACCAAGTAGTAATCTATAAACTTAAATCAGATTAATCACCTCTGCTTTTACCTGAAGCTAACCCATTTAGGATTAATGGAATCCAATCTATCCTACAATAGGGCTAAGCAATAACTAGCAAAATCTAATCTTTTGAGTTTCTACAGGAAAAAAAATCTCCTCCTTAAACAATGGAATTTTTTTTCAATAAACGATGCTGAATGTTATTACAATGAGAATGTCTCTTCCAAAAGGTAAGGACTAGATTCAATTCTGGCTTTAAAGTATCCTATTACTGGATCTTAAGACCTTTAGTCAACCAATTTAAAAGAAAAAAAATACCTTGGTCCAGATCTTTTCAAGTTTAAGATGAGACAGGAAATAATAGATTTGCAATTCAAATTAATTATAACAAGTGAATCATTATTTTGGCAATGAATGCCATACCTAACTGAAGGTGATGTTTATTGACAATTCATGAAGCATTAAGAGAATGGATTGTAAAATATTCTAGGAAAGTATTGTATTGACCCAAGTTTCATAGAGCAGAATTATATCAATAATGTATATACTTTAAAGGAAAATTCCCAGTAAGCTATTTTTTTTTAATAAAATGATTTTAGGTGAGATATATTGACTCAAGAAATATCCATTATCAAGCTCTGTTAAGTATTCCTTACTCATCTCTGAAATACCATAATTGTGAAAGGATGACAATGTCACCAAAATTCTGTAAAAGCAGAGTAGTTTAGGTTTCTTGAATGTCAGTAAATATTTTTCAGTGAAAGATTATGATAACAACTTGCCTCAAACATTGTTTATCAAAGTACCATTATTCTGTATGATTTTGAATGACTTATGCAATTCCACACAGAAAGATTCCATTTTGTGTATTGGTAGAGGAGGAAATGTTATCAGTGCAGGTTGCACATCTAATAGCTTCTTTGGCCTTTTGCTTAACATAGAATTGTCAAAGTTTAAAGCTATTAGCAGTTGGAATTGAATAGACCAATACTGATTTTCATGCCAATAGCTATGTATGCATATTTGTCAGTTTTGCTCTGCATTGGGTTAGTTTTCATGTTTGCCATTTGACTGACATGCTTTTCTTTCCATTCCTATTGATACCACAGTAAGACAAAATGAAAATATTTATATAATTAAAATAGTCAATGATAATCAGATAGGAATTAAGCAACTATATGTATCTAATCAAATCAAGTCAAGTTTATTACAGTTGAAAACCATAGACCAGAACAAATAAAAACACTCAAGGAATATCCAATTAAAATTATAGAATAAAATAATAAATAACAGATAAAATCACAATTTGGCATCCAATCTGTCAGTTGCACATGGTCTAACTATACTATAATATCAGTCTGTCAGCCTCTGCTTTGCTGCTGCTTCGGCTGCCATTGAAACGGAGAGGGAGGGCATGGTATTTGGGAGGGGACTGATTGTTGTGCTGGAGGAAGATTCTGGAGTTTCTACTGCCCGTCTTACTGTGCATGCGGAGGAGGTTTCCCGCCAAGGCCAACGGCACCGACATTCCATCTTGGTGATGCCTTTCGAAGTTATCTCTCACCTGACACTTGGGAGAATTATGATTGGACTGTGCATGGGATGCCAAGGGGTGGGGAATGGGTTATACAATATATCATTCGCTTTCGCACCTAAATAATCAGACTTCACTTTGCTACGCTTCTGTTCATTTATAATTAGTAAAAGTACACTTGATTTCTATCAATGGAGTCTTGTGGTTTTCTTTCCTGATTATCCAATGAAGAAGTGCTGACACAGTCCTTAAATTGTGAGGCCCTTAGTCCTTAAATACTAAAATGATGCAAAAGGGATTGCTACATTAGTTGTGTAAAACAGCTATGGTGGATTAATCATGTGTTTCTGATGAATCTGCAGTTCTGCTGTGCAGAATGTAGCCACCTGCATTGTAATCACAATCTGTTTATCCTTAAGCAGCCACTGTAGATAAGCAGTGTCAGAACAGCCAGGGTACCTATCGATTATTGGGAAGATTCCCCCCCCCCAAAAAAAATATCTCTATAGAAAGAGCATTGAAGATGTATGTGTCCAATGGTATCCACCTCACCTGAGCCACAGGAGCAGAGTCTTTCAATAAATGATATCTTTTTATAATTGGCATACAGGACAGCCAATGGAAGCCATAGCACTGTGCAAGCAAAAATGCTTTCCAGTGGTTCAACATTTCCAACTGGCTAAGATAACTTGCAGGAGTAACAACATATCCACTAGAGTCTGGAGCCAAAAACAATGGAGCTTTCCCTAAGTCCACTTGCCTCTCAATGTCCTCTACCCTTTGTTGCAAGGTTTGTTTTGCTTGGTCATAGTCCAACTTGAGTATTAAGGCTGGAGAGAAGCCTTGTTTGGCAAGATTGGACTAGATGGCTTTCATCCATGAAGACGAGAATTTGTCTTGGAGATTTAATGGAGCAAGGCCTTGCAGGAATAAATTAAGCTTTAGCCAAAGATTTAAAGAAGTTATACAGATTTTGCTTTGACTTTGACCAATCCTATGTCCAGGCACAGAAGTGCATTTAAGACACAATGCAACATCTGGATAATTGCTCTAATAAATTTGGATTGAATCTCTTTCCAACTCTTTCCATTCTTTGATAAAGTGAATAAATTAGTAGATCAGCAAAATGCCATTGACATAGCATATTTAGACTTCAACAAGGCATTTGACAAAGTAGACCGCAATCTACTTCTTGATAAACTAGAAAAATGTGGAATAGACAGCATTACCATCAGTTGGATTTGTTACTGTCTGATAAACTATATTCAACAAGTAGTCCTTAATAGTACTACATCTACATGGAGGGAAGTAAGCAGTTGTGTACCACAAGGTTCTGTCTTAGGCCAAGTACTCTTCAATATCTTCAAAAATGACTTAGATGAGGGAATAGAAATGGGGAACTCAACAAATTTGCAATGACCCTAAGCTGGCGGGAATAGCCAAAACCCCAGAAGACAAACTCATTATCCAAAAAGATCTTGACAGACTTGAACAATGGGCCCTCTCCAACAAAATGAAATTTAATATTGAGAACAACAAGATGTTACACCTTGGGCAGGAAAAACCAAAGGTACATGTACAGAGTAGGCAAAACCTGGCTCAAAAACAGTAACTGTGAGAGGGACCTTTTAATTTTAGTGGACGATCACTTAAACATGAAACATTTAAACATGAAAAACTTAAACATGAATTGGCAGTGTGCAGCAGATTAAGATTAGTTGTTTCTATCTTTTCCTATTGTTGGTTGTGAAAGACTGTTAAAAGACATTCAAAGATGTCTTGATACAGATAGATAAAATGATAACAAAAAGGATACCAAGTCCTTTGGATTAGCATGTATAAATAAAACTGGCTTTTTACATGTAGAACATCCTTTTTGATACTAGATGTTTTCATTTAACATTTCCAAAATTTAAGACAATTCAGGAATTATAGATTTCTGTTCCAACAGCTTGATAGCAGCAGCCTGGAGAAAGCTAGTATATGAAGACATAAAAATATCAGGATTTTTAAAGAGCCACTCAATACTTTACTAACTAAATTTGAGGGAAGCAAAAAATAAGTCCCTGCAATTATATAATTTTATATTGACCTTAAGAATCTAATTTGGCACTAATGTGTAGTCAGTATTTCCTATTACTTTGTTAATGTATTCCTACAAGATTCACAGTCAGAGGTTTATTCAAAATCTGATGATTATGCAATAGCCTTGATAACTGTTGGTGTCAGATTATCATCCAACAAGTTGATGTTAAATCTTTTGTTTTGCTTGTATTGTAGTTTAGCAATCAATTAGAAAAGAAGCCCCAAGAGTGATACACACATATATACATACATAAATACACACACACACACACACATATATATACATACATACATACATACATACATACATACATACATACATACATACACACACACACTTGTGTTTTAAAATGGTAAGAGAAAAAACTTGAAATATCCATACATATTATTATCAAAAGTAAATATAATAAATAGGAACCTGGGATAAAAAGGGTTATTAAAATCCCAAATCCCCTCAACTTCATTGAATAGTACATTACAAATAAGTGGCTTCATCTATGTAAATTATGGATATATTCCCAATTGGGGCTTACAGCATCTTCTATCCATACAAACTAAAAGCTGCCAACATTAAAAGCAAAGAATTGGATTGCTCTGAGGCAAAAGAATTTAAGAAAGCAATTGAATTTAAGGAGAATGAAAATGAACTGAATACTATAAGGAATACTATAACATATGTATAGTAACCAAAAATGTTTGGACATATTCAGTAAGGGGTTAATCATGCCATTTAACTGGAGGTTGACAGACAGAATTCTACAATTCTCAAACAGATCTTTTGTTCCCCTGGTTCCCAAAAAATATTGTTGGTGTAATGGTATTGCAAGCGAATTCTGCTTAATGCTAGTGGTTCAATTCTCACTGGCTGAAGATTGACTCAGCCTTCCATCCTTCCAAGGACAGTAAAATGATTGTCAGATTGTTGAAGGCAATATGCTGGTTCTGTAAACTGTTTAGAGAGGGCTGTAAAACATTGTGAAGCAGTATATAAGTCTAAATGCTATTACTATTGCTATTCTATAGTGGATACACAAAAACTTCTAGACCAGTATTGAGACAGACTAGAAGGATATATGCCATCGTTTGCTTAGTTTAGAAAGAAACCTTTTGGGTTCATAATTTGGTAAAAACTGATAATTAATATTTTTAAGTAGGAACATGAGCAAAAATCAATTAGAGGTGGCGGCTGGAAAATTCTTGCACCGGCAAAGAGGTTGCAGCTGCAGGCTTCACTCATCGGCAAAAACTGGCAGCTGCAGGCTTCTCTTGCCGGCAAATATGGGCGGCTGGAGGCTTCTCGCACCAGCAAAGAGGTGGCGGTTGCAGGCTTCTCACACCAGCAAAGACCAGCGGCTAGAGGATTTTCTGATCGGCAAAGGATTCTCTTCCAGGCCAGCCCAGCCAGTGGATGGAGAAGCAGGTGGCATGCAGGCAGAGGCACGGGGGAAGGCCAGAACCAGGGACTGATGAATTTGCTGATCCAAGGCAAAGATTGAGTGGGCAGCATGCAGGTGGAGGTCCCAGGAAAGGCCAGAGTCAGGGAATGGCATGTCCCCCAATTCAAGGCAAAGGGCAAACAAGCATCATGAAGGCAGAAGGGTGGCAAGAGTCAAGCCTAAAAGGTAGCTGAGCCTCACAATGTCCACCCTGAGGCAGTCCTTCAGCCAAGCACCTTACAGAGCAGGCAAGGCACGGAGATCAGCTGGTCCACATGGTCTGGACAAACAAACGAAGGAGCCAGACAGTAGCTGGGCATGGGCATGACTCTAGCCACTGGTCAAGGCGGGCGAGGCGAGATAGGGTAGGCCAGGGTGGGGTGGGTGGAGTGGGTGGAGCCAGCTTGTGGTGGGATTTTCTGGTTCACCGAACTGCACAGAATCTTAACTGGTATGCCCGAACAGGTGCAAACTGGCAGCAGCGCATTTTCCATTTCAGTTTTACTTTGACAACTTGCTGGGGAAACTATGTTGGGCCAATGAAGTTATTTCATCTGTTGTATGGCCTGAGAAAAAACATGGCTGCTGCAGTTGGATTGATTCTGAATCATTGCATAGTCCTATAGTAGCTAGCATGAATTCAGATACAAGTAGTCTTTACATAGAAAAGATCAGGCACTCTGTTATTCTGGGAATAAAATTCACAGGGAATTAAACTTTCATGAATTAATCCTTCTCTCCTCTTGCCACTTCAAAACAGACTTATTATATTTTCAAAAACTGCATAATAAAAATATAATTCTATGAACAAAGCATTATACTAAACTATAAAATGAGACACAATTAAGATTTTTCTTTTCACTAACCAATTTCCTCTGACTTTATTTATGTAAGTAAGCATCCAAACAATCAACTCTGGCTATTTCTTTATTCTTGACAATAAAGTATTTGTCCTATCTTATCCTATTCATTCAAGCAACACAACTAACAATGCCTAAGAAATATTTTATGCTTAATTCCTTGCTTCTTCCTAAGAGGGACATTTCAATTCTCTTTCAAGTACTACGAAGCCAGTCATCTGAGTAAGACTATGCATTACAAAATTATGCACATAAATACATACAGATAGTGTATATCCATGCAACTATGAAGAAATAGCAATAGCACTTAGACTTATATACTGCTTCACAGGGGGGATTTGTCCTAAAGAATAGAGACAAGAGAAATTAAACTCAGTTTAGAACAGGTATCAAAACTGCATGTGTAACTCACTTAGCACAAGGATAGAAGTGACCCAGACGGATAGGAAAGGAAGCAGAAGTCAAATGGGTAAGAAAAATAAAATGTCTTGTGATAATAAATGCTTAAAAAAAAGAGAGTGATAGAAAAATTATTCATGAAATAATGAGAAGGCATTTTCTTGGCAGCACTAGCCACTGCTGGAAACCTCTCTGCAACAGGGGTGTCAAACTTGCAGCGTCACGGTGGCATCACATGACGTATCAGTCTTTGCTAAACTGGGTGGGGGTGGGGCTAGCATGTGATGCATCCAATCCATGGGCTGCGAATTTTACACCCCCACTCTACAACAACGAAAGGAGATTCAATCTGAAGATTTGTGAATGATTTTCATTTGTTGGCCCATTTGAGCAACAGGGACAAAGGATATGAAAGTTTCATGTACTGAGAAATCAGCCAGTAGATTGAGATGGTAGTAGATTATGGTTTACAGACTCATGCCAGGAGAAGTCTCTATTCAGCTGGGCCATTAAACTTTTTAAAAAATTGAATAATTGGAGTTCACATTTCCTGCTTTTAATCTGCTTAAGCTGATATCATTTGATGCTACAGCAATATTCCATTAGAATTCTGGATAGGCAGATTTGGTAATTGGTAACTTCCTTATTGTCTTTGGAAGCTTTCCATAATCCAGAGAAAAGAGAAGATGTGAGGGAGGAAAGAAGAAGAAATGAGATGTCAGAACCAGTAAAATAGCTTTTGTTTAACATTTTTTATTATTTCAGTGACTTTGCTGCCCAGTTAAAAATTACCAAAATTACTTAAATATCATATAGCAACAAAACTGCCAAAGCTTGGTTGTTTCAATTATCAGCTGATATTTTAAATTTGATGTTCCATTATGTTTTAATATGAGAATTTCTGACTATAAGAGAGCCTCTAGTGCAGGGGTGCCAAATTCACATTGTCTGGCAGCATCACGTGATGTATCGGGACTTCACCCCCCTCCCCTTTGCTAAACTGGATGTGGGCGTGGCCAACATGTGACGCATCTGGCTCACAGACCGGGAGTTTGATAGCCCTGCTCTAGTGAATTACTAAACATTGAAGATATTCACAAACACTAATGCTTGTGCGCAAGTGCACACATACACTTTCCCTGAAGAAATTCAAAGTTCTCTTGCTTGCTTAATATGCAAGCTGTTCCTGCATCATTATTGGCTTCAAATATGACCATCAAAGGAGAACGGGCATTCGTTTCTGGAATACATATAACACTAGTCTTTTGTGATTCTGCATGTTGTTTTTGGATTTGATGTACAGCAGCACCACTCACTGTCTGAGCCATCAAATAGCTTCAGAAAATGATATAATTCAACTTATTCCAGGGATTTTTTTAATATCACATCTTCACAGTGTATATATTAGTAGATGAAAAATCCTGGATGCTCTTTCTTTATCAAAGTATTTTTTTTAAACTAGGATGTAGCTATAACTGCAACTGATCATCTTCCAAAAAGGCTCGGTTCAGAAGCTTGGTTAACAGTGGCTGTTTGACCTTTACGCAAGTCATTTCTAATTTTTATAGGAAAAATGAGAAGAACCCTGGGAAAAACACCTGCTGTCTTCTGCAAGCAATTTCCTGAAGATTATCTATCAAGAAGCCTTTTAAAAATGTTTCAGACTATAATTCTTTTCATGTTAACTGCTAATAACCTTACAAACAATGGTGGGTTGCTACCGGTGTTACAACCGGTTCACTGAACTCGTGTGTACAATGGAATGAAAATGACTCAGAAACAAAGGAAAACAACTGAGGAGCGGCAATTCAAGCTGCCACCCCGGATTAGCTGGGCCTCAGAAGCTGTAATAAAGGTAAGTATAACCCAGGGGTGGGTGAGTGAGCCCACTTTTAAAAAAAACAGAGAACAGCTCTCTGTTTGAAGGCAGCACTACCGGTTTGGGAGAACTGGTCCAAACTGGTAGGAACCCACCAATGCTTAATAGGGCACAATAGGGCCTAAACCTGAGCAGAGCTGCTTACAATGTAAACACAAGAAATGTGTTTGTGTCCAGCTGCTGGAGAGTGTCTTAGACTTGAAGGTAAAAAGTGCCTCTGAATATGTATCAGAATACTTCTCTGCAGCTTTTTAAAGCAACTAATCTTTTTCCTGGCATCACACAGATGCTTTATGCATCTGCTGCACAATCCTGGACAAACCAATGCTTTAAGCACTCCACATATATTTGGCTAGTAATTCAATGTGATGAACCAAGATTTTTAATATCCAACTGGTAAACAGACTGGTAAATGTCTATTTACCAGTTGGATTCTAAATATCTTGGTTCATCACATTGAACTACTAGCCAAATACTTACACATTTTCAGCAAGAATGAAATTATCATCTTGACCCCCGAAATAAGCTCTTGGCATTATTTTCGGGAAGGTCTTATTATTTTTGAGGTGCAGGAGGCGACAAGCATGGTCACCTCATGGCTGCTGTTGTGTTGAAATATTTTAGGGGAGGGCTTATTTTTTGGGAGGGCTTATTTTAGCACATGCGTTCAAACGCCCGATTGGACTTATTATCCGAGAGAGTCTTATTTTTGGGAAACATGGTATTCATGCTGCAAAGTTTAAAGAGGGAGGGAGATGGAGAGAGAGATAGGGGAAGGGAGGGAGGGAAGGAGATGGAGAGAGAGAGAGAGAGAGATATGAATAAAAATAACTGGAACATCATGTAGAGAAGAATTTGGTTTAAGTATATAATCAAAGATAGTTATAGAGATATTTTTATTCAACTAATATAATTCATAATTCACACTTGGAAGTGTATTAAAAAAGAGATCAGAATCTAAATAATAGGAACATCATGTAGAGAAGAATTTGGTTCAAGTATATAATCAGAGCTAGTTTGTAAGCCATTTTTGTATATATCCACAGCTGGTAGTCCAGGAACTGATTTGTGTGCTGCTGATAATCATAGTGAATTGTGTTATTGATATATCTTATTCTACATTTTCAATTATTTTATTGTTTTAATATTCATTTGTCCTATTGCAGTTGTTAAATGGCTATTTTTTCAGTTGTTATTATAAAATCATCCTCATCATTAGATGAACATCAAAGCTAAAACAGGAAATAAATCAGATCAATATAATTGGAGAAATTCGTTTCCCTTTTACTGTAATCATTTTTGGCATTTCTTGAAAAAACCTTTTATGCTAATTTCTGGCAAATAAAAATGTAGACTAGTAAATATAATAGACAATATAATATCTTTCCACAAGCTCTCACATTATAGTGTTCAAAGTCATTGAATTTGTTGTTCAATATACAGAATATCACTAAAGAACTGAAAGATTTCCAGTATTAGTTGAGGCTGCAAAAAGCTAATCATTTTGATTCTACCACATTTTTTCCTTATTTTTCCCTCCTGCTTATTCTATCCAATATCTTCTCTTCATATTCCCAGTCTTCATTTATTCTTAAATTTGCTTCTTTCATTCCTTCTTTGATGATTTTTAAACTAGTATTGGACAGAAAACCTATATTTTTTTTTCCTATCAGGTCTCATTCTGCTGATAAAAGAGAATTTGTCTTAGATCTTTTAACAAAAGAGGAACAGACTTTAGAGAATTCTTGTGGATATAATGAGGTATTTTAAAGTGGCCTGGTATATGTAAATATTCATTGTATAATCATGTTTGATATGCTTTATGTCATATCCAATGGAGTCTAATGTTATACATATTATATACCTACACTCTTTCTGATTGTGTTACATTACTCACAACTGAGCAGCAACTTCATATGTGGTGTACAGTGCTTCAGGCCATAATGTTCTACATTTAATCCTATCTAGTAGATGCTTTGTTGAATTGAATTGAATTGATTTTATTTGTAGGCCGCCCTTTTCCCTGAGGGGACTCAGGGCGGCTCACAGAAACCAGGGAGAGGGGAATACAATACAATACAGTACTAAGACAACAACACATAATAAAAATGATACACAACATGCATACAACATTCGGGCGGGGTAATGGTCCTTGTTTCATATTACTTGAAGCTGTAAGTAGTTTATTTTACTTTATGACATAACCACCAGCTAAGGTTTATTATTCTCTATCATCTCTAACCCTTTCAAAATAGCTAATCAACCAACACTTGATGTAAATTAGATTCCTAATATACTCAGATGTGTAAGAACTGATAAAAATGAACATTATGTATTTAGAAATATAACAAAGAAGATGTAAATTGGTCCAAACTAAAAGTCAATGAAACCAGGGCACATGATGATTATGATGACTGGTTACTTCCACATGCATATTGGCAAAATGACTGAACCTTTAAAGCACAAATAGCACAAATGTGATCTTCCAGAAGTTCTTGAACTGAAACCCCTATCATCTCTCACCCATGCTTATGCTGGAGAGACCTAGTGGATTTTTTAAATCATTGCCTGTTCCTGTTGAAGGTATCTCAAAATATCACTGGTTACTTTTCCAACTTTCTACTTCCAAATTGAAATTTTTTGAACTGCTACATCAACATTACTTCCATTTTGGAAGGAAGCATGCAGAAAGGAAAACATAAAATGGAAAAAAAATCTTATCTGTCACAATGTTTTTTTGCTTTGCCAGCTGTGCTTATATTCTAAGACATACGGTAGGCTGAATCTTCTCTGTAAGCCTATTACGCATGTCCTTTGCCTTCTTCTTTCTCTTTCTGTTTGCCTGCCACAAGGAGGTAGGAATTTTACCAGAATGTAGTTATTAGCCAGTAAGTTTGTTTGTTATTTATTTTACAATAAAAATAGGTTTTTTTAGAATATACCTCGGTTTTATTTTACTTAATCATAAGGTATACTCTAAGGAAAACCACAATTCAACCCCTCATCAAACACTGTGCTGAATTTACAATCCTCACATGGTAGCAGAGGATGGTTATAGGAGATTATGGTTTATTCCTTGCTTGTCTTTTAATGATAAGCGTTTAGGCTTAGATGATTACTTTAGCGACTGAGGAATGCTGATGTGAATCACTCCTAAGAATGCCTAAGAAGAACAAAATTAGAAAGCATTCTGCAACAACTTTAAATATCTCTGATGAAGACATAAAAAGTATTTTACAAAGACTCAAAGAAGGAGAAAACTGCAAAGAGACTGCTATTGAAGGCAAAGTGCTTCAACCGAGTAACACCCCCTTATAAGTACACACGCTCTCAAACAGTCTTTCAAGAGCCTTCAGAGTTTGAAGAGTTTGTTACAAGGCCAAAGTTTTCACAGGAGCTTTTTCACTCCTACACACAGAGAGAAACTAATCATTCTCCTCAGAGCTCTGAGCAAGCTATAAAAGGCTATCGTAGTTAAATAGAAATTTTTGAAAGTGAGCTGTTCCAGGCCAAAATGGAATTTTGAGTTGAGTTAAATAAGATGGAATCTCCTGTGGTTCAAACCTCTGAAAATGTCATTTTGGCTTCTTCTCCACAGCCTAAGACACTCTCCCTGGTGGATATTGTGTCAGGCCAATCAGAACAGAGAGGTTTTTCTTCTCAATTTATATAAGCCACGCAGGCAGAAAGTTTAACAGAGAAGCCTAAAGCTGAAACTGCAGCGCCATCTACTGGCAAAAGTAATTTACTACAGAAACCTAACCTGCATTTTTTAAAAAAATATGTTTATTTCCATTTCATTCCATACAATCACATGTATACTGTGCATAACCGGGGCATATAACATTGAATAATAAACACAGCCCTCCCTCTTATAGACAATACCCCCCAAAATACAAACCCAATATACCACCTTGACCCACCATACACCCTCTTTCACCCCCCTCCAACTTTCGTTCTTCCTTCCAACATTCCCCTCTACTTCCTACTTCCCCTCCCCCTCTATCACTCCTCTCTCCCAATACATTCCCTCCCTTCCTTCTCCTCCTGCCTCCAATCCTCTCTCCCACCCTCTCTACCCCTCTTTCTTCTTTCGCTCTACTCCTCCCTTCGGTGTATTTCTATTGTCTATCAATATATTCAGCTTGTCCTATTTTTACACTAACATTAAAGAGCCACAGTATACAAGTGCAATCATGTGCTTTAGGATCTAACACATATTATATTTCCCCCTCCCCCCCCTCCCCCTAAAACCCCACCTCCCTTCCCTCCCCCCGACTTCCCAGAGCCCATACACGGTATAGCTTTTTAACAAACACAGTCTAAAATATCTTAAAACAAAGGAGATTAAAGAAAAAGAAAAAAAAAAGAAAGTCGATAAGATCTCTACGTTGGACTCAGCTTCTTACTGTTACCCAAACTTTAAGCAGTTTAACTTATTGCTAATCTTAAGCATAAGCTATCTGGAGTTTCTTAGTCCCATATTTGCTTTGTGTATAGTCAATCCATTTTTTCCAGTCTCGTTTATATCTCTCGTTTGAGTGGTCTTTAAGATATGCTGAAATTTTAGCCATCTCGGCTAAGTTTATAACTTTCAAAGTCCATTCTTGAGTTGTAGGCACGTCTTCCTTCTTCCAGTATTGCGCCACCAACAGTCTTGCTGCCGTTATTAAGTACAGAACCAAATTAGTCTCTACCACTGTAAAGTCAGTACATATACCTAGTAAAAATAACTGAGGGGTGAATTTTATCCTTCTTTTGAAGATATTTTGCATGATCCACCACATTTTTATCCAAAATGCCTTAACCTTTCGACATGTCCACCATATATGAAAATATGTAGCATCAAGAGAACCACATCTCCAACATTTAGGCTGTACATTCAGATACATAGAAGCGAGCTTTTTGGGATCTAAATGCCATCTATAAAACATCTTATAAAAGTTTTCTCTCAAATTTTGTGCTTGTGTAAATTTCACATTTCTTACCCATATTCTTTCCCACATGTCCAGCATTATTGGTTCCTCAATATTCTGAGCCCATTTTATCATACAGTCTTTAATCAATTCCGTTTCCGAATCCATCTGTATTAGTACATTATATATCCTCTTTATATGCATTAAGCTTTGATCTCTTATTTGTTTAAACAGATTATCCTCAACTTTGACAAAACCAGTTTTTTGATCTATTTTCCACCTGGCCTGTAATTGGCCATACTGGAACCATGTTTGAACTACCTTCTCCTCTTTTAATACCTCTAAAGATTTTAATTGTAATATCCCCCTTTCTGAAGTGAGAAGTTGTCTGTAAGTGGTTCTATCGTGTTTTTGTTCTATATTCATATTTTCAATTGCATGTCTAGGAATTGCCCACATGGGCAACTTGTCATTTAGTTTGTGTTGATATTTTTTCCAGACCCGCAATAAAGCATTTCTTAAAATATGATTTTTAAAATTCTTATCCAATTTTTTGTTAAATAACAAGTAAGCATGCCAACCATATACCAAATCATGTCCCTCGATATTCAGTATTCTATCATTGGTTAAATGGGTCCAATCACTAATTGCAGATAATGCCACTGCATCATAATATAATTTTAAGTTAGGTAGTTTCAATCCTCCTCTTTCACGTACATCTTGCATTATTTTCATCTTTACCCTCGGCTTCTTTCCTGCCCCTACAAATTTGTTGATACCCTTCTGCCATTCTAAAAGATTCGCATCTCTTTTAAGTATTGGTAACATTTGAAAAAGAAATAAAAATTTTGGTAAAATGTTCATTTTCACCGCCGCTATCCTACCCAGCAAAGATAAGTGCAATTTCTCCCATTTTTTCATCTCTGTCTGTATACTATGCCAAAGTGGTTCATAATTATGCTTATATAATTTCCCATTTGAAGTTAAAATATTAACTCCAAGATATTTGACTTTTTAAACTAGTTTTTTAGTTTAGTTTTCCCTTTATTTGTATGCCGCCCTTTTCCCTGGAGGGACTCAGGGCGGCTCACAGTTCAAAAAGGGGAGGGGGGAAGGACAAACAATTTTCCAACATAAAAACAATACAACATATTAAAAAGAAGGCACAACAGTCACACAATTCGGGTGGGGTTAGAGTCTTAACCCCAGGCCAGCCGGGACAGTCAGATCTTTAAAGCGGCACGGAAGGACTGGAGGGTGGTGAGGGTCCGAATCTCCACGGGGGGTTCGTTCCAGAGAGTCGGAGCAGCCACCGAGAAGGCTCTCCTCCGGGTAGTTGCCAGTCTGCACTGGCTGGAAGATGGAATTCGGAGGAGGCCTAATCAATGCGATCGTATCGGTCTAGTGGAGGTAATTGGCAGTAGGTGGTCTCTCAAGTACCCAGGCCCACTACCATGAAGGGCTTTGTAGGTGATAAGTAGCACCTTGAAGCGCACCCGGAGATCAACAGGCAGCCAGTGCAGCTGGCGGAGGATAGGTGTTATGTGGGTGAAGCGAGGTGCACCCACAATCGCTCGCGCGGCCGCATTCTGGACTAGCTGAAGTCGCCGAATGCTCTTCAAGGGCAGTCCCATGTAGAGCACATTGCAGTATTCCAGCCTAGAGGTCACAAGGGCATGAGTGACTGTTGTGAGGGCCTCCCGGTTCAGGTAGGGATGCAACTGGTGTACCAGGCGAACCTGGGCAAATGCCCCCCTGGTCACAGCTGACAAATGATGTTCGAAGGTCAGCTGTGGGTCCAGGAGGACTCCCAAGTTGCGAACCCTGTCTGAGGGGTGTACAGTTTGACCCCCCCAGCCTGAGAGATGGAACACTTGGCCAATTAGTGGGAAGGAAACACAGCAGCCACTCGGTCTTTTCTGGATTGAGCACAAGCTTGTTGACCCCCATCCAGTCTACCTCACATCCAACTACCTCACATCCAACTACCTCACATCCTAGCATCACTCCTAATTCTTCCTTTTGTTTAGTATTCATATTTATGGCTAATATTTTAGTTTTTTCTAAATTTATTTTAAAGCCAGAGACTTGACCATATTGATTAATCGTATTCATTAAGACCGTACTGGATTCCTGCGGTTGTTCCAATATTATGACCAAATCATCCACAAAGGCGCGGACTCTATATTCTTGCTGCCTAATCATGATCCCTTTTAAACCATCCAAGCCCCGTATTTTATTCAATAATACTTCCAAAATTATAATGAACAATAGTGGGGACAAAGGACAGCCCTGTCTTGTACCTTTTTCGATTTGAAAGGAGTCTGTTAAACTTCCATTGACTATGATTTGGGCTATTTGCTGTTGATATATTGCATTAATTGACCGTAAAAAGCTATCTCCTATCTGCATTTTTTGCAATACCTTCAACAGGAATTGCCAATTAACTCGATCAAAGGCCTTCTCAGCATCCAAAAATATAAACGCAGCAGGGATTTGATTGTTCTTTCCCAAATATTCTAAAGCATTAATGATTAATCTAACATTGCTCTTCATCTGTCTCCCCTGTATAAAACCTGTTTGGTCAGTATGTATCAATTGTTGAATAACCACCATTAACCTATTTGCTAGTATTTTAGTAAAAATTTTATAATCTACATTAAGTAGTGAAATAGGTCTATAATTTTTTGGCTGGGTAATATCTTGATCTTCTTTGGGTATCAACGATATAAACACTGTCTTCCATGATGGGGGCACTTTACCTTTCGATTGAATTTTATTAAATAATTCTCTAAGAGGTTCTACCATTTCTAACTGTAAGTTTTTATAATAAACCGCTGTTAGGCCATCTGTGCCTGGTGCTTTCCCTAACTTTAGTTGTTTGATTACCTGCAGGATTTCCCCAGAGGTTATTGGTTGGTTCAACTTTTGCCTGTACTCTTCTCTAACTAGGGGAATTTTCTCTTTATCTAAGTATTTATCTATGTCTAAACCCCTAATTTTGTCCCCTTTGTACAATTCTGTAAAAAATTCCCGAAATGCCTTTTGGATCTCCTCCTGTTGAAACACCTCCTTCCCTCTATAACACAATTTGGATACATTTCGAGTTTTTTCTTTTTTTCCTAATCTGATAAGCCAGGGTTTTTTTGCGTTACAGAAAGTGTTGTGTTTTGCATATAATAAACTAGTGGCTACCTGGTCAGAGATCAGCATATCAAATTGGGATTTTAATATGGAGATTGCTTCCTTAGCCTTTATATCGCCTGGATTCAGTGTTAATTCCAACTCTTTCCCTTTAATTTCCTCTTCCAATTCTTTTCCTTTTTCCCCTTGTTTGTGTCTGTGTATTTTGTTTATATTCATCAGTACTCCTCTCATATACGCTTTGCTTGCATCCCATACAAATTCCATAGATGTACCCTTATTCATGTTGAGAACAAAGTATTCAGATAACAATTTTTTACAATCATTAATGTACTTTTCATATCTAAATAAATTTTCATTCAACCTCCAAGACCTTCTTGCCTGCACTACCCTTCCCAATTCCATCCAAACTGGGTTATGATCCGAAAGAACTCTCGCCGCAATCTTTGTCTTCTTCACCCTAGAAAGTAAATCATTAGTAATTAGTATAAAATCAATCCTTGAAAGAGATTGATGTCTATCAGAAAAAAAGGTGAAGTCATATTCCTCTGCATTCCTTTCTTGCCAAACATCTCGCAATTCGAAATCGTCCATCATGTCAAAAAAAGATTTGGGTTACTTAGCTCGGATTTTAGTATTTGGGCGAGATGTCTTCTTATCTCTTTTAGTGTCAATCACGCCATTCCAGTCACCCAATAGTATACAAGACTTAAAGTCCCACTGTACTAATTTAGCATGAAGAGTTCTATAAAATCCATCTTGCTGTTGATTAGGAGCATTCCCAAAAGTAGTGTCTTTTTCCCTTCTAAGATTAAGTCTAGTGCGATATATCTTCCAAAGGGATCTGCTTCAATTAGTTCAGCTTTAATGTCTTTTCTTAAGTATACAACTATGCCATTTTTCTTTTCCGTAGCAGAGGTCACAAAATGTTGACCAAGTTTGGGGTTAAACAAATATTTTTGATCAGTTGATTTGATATGAGTTTCTTGCAGACAAATTATATCATTCTTGAACTGTTTAAGATAATGAAATATTTTCTTTCTCTTCTGTGGAGAGTTCAGTCCGTTAACATTCCATGTCAAAATCTTAGTTGTCATTTTTGGTTGCCTGAAGCTTTTTTAGAGCCTCCTGCATGGCCTGTCTAACCTTTGGCCTGGCTCCTCCCACGGCTTCTGAGCTTGTTGCTGTGACTCCTTGATCAATGGCCGGTGATTGTTGAGATTGTTGCATTGTAGCTTGTTTTTCCATTTGTCTGGTAGTCATACGGTTAGGTCTTTGTTCCCTGACCCCTTGCCCTTCCGGGAGGAGGAGATGATACGTTTTGTCTGGTAGTTGTGTGGTTTGCTGTTTATCTTGTCCTTCTCGTGGTCTTTCTCCATATCCAGATGATTCAGGGTGTCCCACCTTCAGGATGTTGTGATAGAAATCTCGAGCTTTCCATACAGAGTTGAGACAATATCTTTGCTTGTCAAATGTAATTATAATACCAAATGGGACGTCCCATCTATACTGTATCTGACGCTTTCTGAGCTCTTCCACTAGAAAAGCATAATCTCTCCTGGCTCTTAGCATTTGAGGTGGTATTTCTTTCAAGACAATCAAATCCTGTCCGCCAATTTGAAGCCTGGTATTATAGGATTCTTGTAGTATCATGTTTCTGAACTCTCTTGTAACAAAGTATGTTACCACATCTCGGCGGAGTTGCTTCTGTTTTGCCGCCCAAGAATTGACGCAATAAATTTTATCGATCTGCCAGTCAAAATTGGATCCCGGTCTTCCCACCAGACCAGTGATGGCGAACCTATGACACGCGTGTCAGTGCTGACACGCGTAGCCATTTGGGGTGACACGCACAGGATTTCATGCGATTCATCCTCGGCTCCTGCACGGCCGCCGAGGATGAAAGAATCTGTGCTGGAGGAACGGGGGGACGTGTGATCTCCCCTGCCCACACTCACTTACTGTATCGCCGCCGCCCCTTTCTGAGCGCAGGGGCTGCTGGTAAGGCGTGCGTGCTGTGCGCACACACGTCATCAGCGCGGCGAGGGAGGACCCACAGGAGAGGAGCACGGGAACAGTGCGCGCTTCTCTCCAGTCAGGCCGGCACAGAGAGTCTACTCCTGGTTAGTTAAAGAATTCGCCCTCCCCCTCACTTATCTCAGTTCACGGCAGGGCTGTGGAGTCTGCTGCTTCCAGCTCCACGTCCTCATCAACATGCCGCTCCGGCCTGCCCCCGCTATGAATATTCATATTCTTCGCCCTCGCGTCACTAGGAATATTCATAGCAGGGGCGGGCTGGAGTGGCATGTTGATGAGGACGTGGAGCTGGAAGCAGCCGACTCCACAGCCCTGGTTCACGGCACCCCAAAGAAGTTCAATAATATCAAGGGCAACATACGAAATCGACTGATGAACAAAGAAGTTACTAAGCAGGTATGTTAAATAATTTGTTTTTGGTTTATTAAATACAATTATATATTGCAATTATACATTTTTGTAGTTTAAACTATAAATTGCGCAAAATTATGTTTTTGTCGAAGTGACACACAATGCGAGTTATGCTCGATTTTTTGCCGATTTTTGACACACCACGCCAAAAAGGTTGCCCATCACTGCACCAGACAGTCAAAAGCCTCTGAAAACATCTGCTTTAAGTTCTCCTGTTTATCTTCGCGCAGCCCCCTGACTCTTAATGCAAGCTCCATCTGTTTGTACTGTATCATAATAATTTGTTTTTCAGCATTTTCAACTTTTTGTTCCACCACTTCAGTTTTAGATGTCAAGTTAGTATTAGCTTCATTAAGAACCTCTAAGTTATCTTCCATTCCAGAAACATATTCTGTCAGTACATTTACAAGTCCCATCATATCATCATTCATTTTGGCGATCCTAGTATCAAACTTATCATATAAAACTTTCATCTCATTCCTTATTTCATCTCTGAATTCTCTAAACGTTTCCAAAAAGAATTCTTTCGTTAGTAAATCTCCACTAGGGGGCATAGAGGGTGGGGGCTGCAACTTTGTGCCAGGTATGGGGGACGTAGCCCTAGGAGGTAATTTCGCAGGATTTAATTTTGATGCCATTATGTCTTTGCTTCAAGCAATTAATCAAACTTTGCTGGCCCGCTGTGCAGCTTACAAAAAAAGAAAAGTTCCTCCCTCGTCACAAGAGTCATGACAGATTATGACAGATGATGGAAGCAGTTAGCTTCCTCCCATAATTGGGGCTTACCAGGGGTTGTAAAAATCTAATAGATCCCTTTCACCCTGGCTTCGCTGATAAAGGATAAGAGCCTGTGGCCTAATGGCTAAGATGTTTGCCTAGTATGTAATATAGCCCAGGTTCAAATCCCAGTAAGGGTAGGGCTAGCAGATGAGAGCTAAATAGCTTGAAATAGATCTATACTAGTCTCCCTTTATTTATTTATCAGCACAAAAAAAACCCACAAATATAACAAAGGCAACAGTAAAAATACTGGGTTTCTGTCGTGATGGACTCTTGTGACGAGCCGATTGACAGATGATGGAAGCAGTTAGCTTCTTCCCATAATTGGGGCTTACCAGGGGTTGTAAAAATCTAATATATATATACATACATACATACATACATATATATATGTATGTATGTATGTATGTATGTATGTATACATACATACATACATACATACATACATACATACATACATACATAATTGGGGCTTACCAGGGGTTGTGACACTAATATATACCTTCTTCCCTGGCTTCTGCTGATAAGGAGGAGACCTGTGGCTTGATGGCTAAGACGTTTGCCTAAGATGCAATACAGCACAGGTTCGAATCCCAGTAAAGGTGTGGCTAGCTGATGAGAGCTAAATAGCTTGAAATAGATCTATACTAGTCTCCCTTTATTTATTTATCAGCACAAATAAAAAACACAAATATAACAAAAAGGCAACAGTAAAAATATTGGGTTTCTGTCGTGATGGACTCTTGTGACGAGCCGATTGACAGACGTTGGAAGCAGTTAGCTTCCTCCCATAATTGGGGCTTACCAGGGGTTGTGACACTAATATATACCTTCTTCCCTGGCTTCTGCTGATAAGGAGGAGACCTGTGGCTTGATGGCTAAGACGTTTGCCTAAGATGCAATACAGCACAGGTTCGAATCCCAGTAAGGGTGTGGCTAGCTGATGAGAGCTAAATAGCTTGAAATAGATCTATACTAGTCTCCCTTTATTTATTTATCAGCACAAATAAAAAACACAAATATAACAAAAAGGCAACAGTAAAAATATTGGGTTTCTGTCATGATGGACTCTTGTGACGAGCCGATTGACAGATGTTGGAAGCAGTTAGCTTCCTCCCATAATTGGGGCTTACCAGGGGTTGTGACACTAATATATACCTTCTTCCCTGGCTTCTGCTGATAAGGAGGAGACCTGTGGCTTGATGGCTAAGACGTTTGCCTAAGATGCAATACAGCACAGGTTCGAATCCCAGTAACGGTGTGGCTAGCTGATGAGAGCTAAATAGCTTGAAATAGATCTATACAAGTCTCCCTTTATTTATTTATCAGCACAAATAAAAAACACAAATATAACAAAAAGGCAACAGTAAAAATATTGGGTTTCTGTCGTGATGGACTCTTGTGACGAGCCGATTGACAGACGTTGGAAGCAGTTAGCTTCCTCCCATAATTGGGGCTTACCAGGGGTTGTGACACTAATATATACCTTCTTCCCTGGCTTCTGCTGATAAGGAGGAGACCTGTGGCTTGATGGCTAAGACGTTTGCCTAAGATGCAATACAGCACAGGTTCGAATCCCAGTAAGGGTGTGGCTAGCTGATGAGAGCTAAATAGCTTGAAATAGATCTATACTAGTCTCCCTTTATTTATTTATCAGCACAAATAAAAAACACAAATATAACAAAAAGGCAACAGTAAAAATATTGGGTTTCTGTCGTGATGGACTCTTGTGACGAGCCGATTGACAGACGTTGGAAGCAGTTAGCTTCCTCCCATAATTGGGGCTTACCAGGGGTTGTGACACTAATATATACCTTCTTCCCTGGCTTCTGCTGATAAGGAGGAGACCTGTGGCTTGATGGCTAAGACGTTTGCCTAAGATGCAATACAGCACAGGTTCGAATCCCAGTAAGGGTGTGGCTAGCTGATGAGAGCTAAATAGCTTGAAATAGATCTATATTAGTCTCCCTTTATTTATTTATCAGCACAAATAAAAAACACAAATATATATATATATATATACACATACATACATACATACATACATACATACATACATACATACATACATACATATATATATATATATATATATATATATATATATATATATATATATATAGTACAAGTTCTATTGTAGCTATCTGTAATAAACAGAATTGATTTGTATGTAGTATGTACCTTGTCACACTGAGATCTTTATGGATCCCACCTTCATGGCATTGTGGAAGGCCATTAAACCTCTTTTCTGAAGTCTCGTGTAGATGGAACTCTTCTGCTTGTGATGTTCTATATTTTTATGTCTTTTGGGAATTGCCATCTTGTAATTATTTTGAAATTTGTTTTTATTTTGGTAATTTGTTTCAATCTGATTAACTATATTTTGCTGAGATTTTTATGTTGCTCTTTGTGTTTTTCTGAGCCACCATGAATCGGCTGAAGTAGGATAGCATCAAAACTAAATAAAATAATGTGTGAATAGACGCATCTCAACTGTCACTATTACTTTGGCTATTTTGACCAAAGTCTGCTAATCTTTTCTCTCCTGCCCAACACCCATTTTGGGATAATTACATCCAAGATATAGTAATGTGTTCTGACCCCCCTCGTCCCACATCAAAACACTCCAAGCCAAAGATACTTTACGGAATTTATTCACAGACAGACAGGTCCTTGGCAGCAAACCGACACAGATAAGCCGGGGCAGCAATCCAGCACAGATAAACCCTGGCAACAATCCACCCTGCCAAGCTCACAATACTGTTCATCAAACATTAGTTAATGCGTTGACTTCTGCAAAAAGGGTGTGTTCACAAGCCGTCCTTTTATACTCTGGAGAGGAGCCTAATGGCCACCAGCTGAGTGCAATTACCTCCTGTAACTGTGCAACTGTTCCTGACGCCTATTAGCTCTTCGGTGCCAGGAACAACTCACTGTTGGCGTGCCGGATCACTCTCCCTTGTCTCCTCCCCACTGGTCCAAGCCTCAGGCGCCTCCTGGTGGCCAACCAGCCTCTCTGCGCCCTGCTCGGAGTCGGAACCCTGTCCAGGGTCCTCCGCATCCTCCAGAGCCGACTCATAGGGCCCCTCACTGTCGGAGTCTGGTGGCAGCTCCAACGGCTCCTGCTGGGCCCTGGGCCACAACTGTAATGTAAGTATAGATTACTAAATTTACTATGAATTAGTATTTAATATGAGTACTTAGGCTGATAATAAACTGCTTCTGCTTTTTGTTTTGTACTTTTTCTCTTATTTGCATGTTTTATAGGTTTAGCAGGAAAAGATTTTAAAGTGAGCAATTTGTAGGTCAGGGGTTTTATATTTGCTTTGTTCAACATCCTTCTCTATTAGTCTAGCAGTGCAGAGATGATCACTGTGCCCTATGTGGGAATAAAACAGATTGAGTGAAATTTGCTTGTGACATTGCCACTGACATCCCTGCACATTTTTTCCCTGGGAAAAAGAGAAGCCATCTACGGTGATGATATTTTTTTCCCCTGTGTCTCTCTGTGTGTGTGCAAATATTTGCATTCAACATAACCAAGCACATATGCACATGTACTTCTTGTACTGCCAAAACCACAAAGGCTGGGATGAAGATTGAACATCCATGCCTATATACAAACATGGATGTGCATTTTTTCCCCCTAAAATATAGAAGTTGTCTGTTTCTAGGAAAAATGAAGCAGTCAATCTTGAGTAGACTTATGGGACTTGGAAAGTTCTCTGCCTCTACACACAGCCTTTTCTCTAAAATAACTGAAGAAGAAAATGCATCAAGGTGACCTCCACATGTATCTTTTCTCAGTGGAATCTCACATCTGACCCTCTGACAAACAATGCTCCTGGAAGGTGATTTCACTGAGGATTGGGACTATAAGCCTCACATTCCTTCTTTAGCATTGTCACAGCAATGGTGGTTGCACCAATTCAGTTTCAAATATAAGATGGGAGAAATACACAATGAGCAAGTAATTCAGGAAGCATTTAAGAAGTCCATGGAACTCAAAAACTGCAGGCTTCTTTCCCTAATCCATAGAAGCACAGACTACATGATCCCTTTCTCACCTTTATCATTCTCTTATACAATAAAAGTCCTCAAAAGGGTATAATAAAAACATTTCATTTTATTTATTTATATACTGGATTTATTATTTTTAGAAATAACTCAAGGCAGTGAACACATCTGATACACCTTTCCCCTCCTATTTTCCCCACAGCAACAAACCTGTGACATGAATTGGGCTGAGGGAGAATCGCTGACTCAAGGTCATCCAGCCAGTTTCCATGGGAAGTTTATCTACTTTTCTTAATAAAATCCAATTGATAGAATATATTTTTATAGAATAGAATAGAATAGATAATGCAGTATCATTTTCCTAATTGTAGATAACTGTATAGCCACGATAATTCACATTACAACTAGCTAAGAAAGCTAACTGAAACTCATCAAAGCCTATAATGTGTGCAATTCAATACTTACCTGAATTACTTTTTTCTCTCCTGAGTAGTCTTGGCATAACTGGATACCAATTTTTTATGTTTAGTTTTACTTCAGTGAATGTAATTAAATCTCTCTGTGTGATTGCACAATTATACAGTGTGGAACACTTAATTTCAAATTTTATGGACAAGGTGAGAACAACTAAACATAGAGCTATTTTTAAATGAATGAGGCCCTATCAGCATTGTTTACTCTCTTAAAAATAAATACAGATTTTTTAATTAGTGGATGAGATCAGAGGTTAAAATTGATTCATACTCTCAACCTCTACTTTTACACTAGCCATTAATAATTCCAGTTTTAGAGCTATAGTATATATTTCTACGTGGACAATATTATGGACTGAAAAGTCCAACCACCTGATGAGAACCAGAAAGGAGTAAGCTAACCTAAAACATAAATAAATTACCCCCATTCCCAAATTTATTTTCAACACAGTTGGAATAGTTGGTCATCATATTTTAAGATATCCTTGTGTGGATAGAAAGTAATTGTTAAATTGTCTATGGTGATTTTTAGTCATCCAGGCAGGGGTGAAATTCAGCAGGTTCTGATGGGTTCTGGAGAACCAGTAGCGAAAATTTTGAGTAGTTCAGAGAACCAGCAAATACCACCTCTGGCTGGCCCCAGAGTGGATTTTGCAATATTCTTCCCCCTGGAGTGGAGAGGGAATGGAGATTTTGCACATAGGTCAACAATGTATCTCAAATGGGCTAACTTAAAGAATGCATCCAAAATATGGAATCCATTATGCCCTTCATTATGCAAGTGAAAATTCAAACCTCTTCAAACCAGTTGTTTTTGCATAGTTGTAGCCACCATAGTGTTGCCATAGTTAGGCACAGCAATGTAATCTTGATTTCCAACTGAACTTCCCAGAAATCCATAGGTTGCATGATTCAAGGGAAGATAGGAGTATATCCACCCTCCTTCCCATCTCCCTCTAGTCTCTGTGTCAAATTGGTTGGTGGCAAGACTCAATGAGCAAGAGCTGATTGGCTGTTTGGAATGAAGGATGAAACCTGAAATCTGTTAATAATGGCGAGAGAAGGATAAAGAAGCAAGATGCCTGCTGACAAGGGCTGACTGGGTGCATTGGTGGTGAATGGGTGAGCCTTCTTCCTCTTTGAAATGACAGGACCTTGGAGACATGCCAGGATGGAGAGTGGTGAAAACTACATCACTGCTCCTTGCAGTGGTTCCTTTTATTCTCCCTCCCCCCAGTAAAGTGCCTGACAATTCTGCAAATCAAGTAAAGAGAAAGAGGAGACTTCCTGGGATTCTGCTGAGGGTTGTGAGGTGATGGGGAATGGTGTCAGCCTAGCAATAGCAATAGCATTTAGACTTATATACCTTTCCATAGTGCTTTTACCGCACTCTCTACTATACAGAATGCTTTTACAGCATTCTGTAGCACTTTTACAGTGCCCCTCTCCTGAACTCCATTTTCATTGGCAGAGTGCTATAGGAGGCTGTCGCAGCCAGACCGTGTGCGCGCACACACACACACACACACACACACACACACACAAGTTCCATTTTTGCTGGCAAAGTGCTGAAGGAGACTGTCACAGATGAAAATGGATCTTGGGAAGCTTTGGTTACAAAGTTGGGTCTCTCCACATGGAGAGGAAGTGGGTCTTGCTGACCCACACACTTTTCCCTCTCGCACACACCATGAGCAACCTGGCCAAAAAGACTGAGCACAACAGCAGCAACCTCTAGGAGGAAGTAAGTGCAGTCGGGCACTCCCTCGGGGAAGCGGGGCTGGGATTGGAAGTGGGGTCCCAGTGCTCTGGGAGCTCAAGGGCTAGTATGGGTGCTTGTCCTCCACTGCCTTGGCTCTGGACAGCCTGCGCTGCCATCTGGGGGTCTTCCACATGGCCTGAGAGGGACAGTGAGACTCCTCTGGAGAACATGGGTTTGGCCCTCTTGCTCATCTTCCCTTCCTCCACTGGAGACAATGGATGCACCCAGCCTTGCCTGGGCTGCCGCTGGCACCCCTGACATGAGTGACATTGAGCTGGCGACAGCCACCCTGGACACACACCCCAAAGATCAAACTGAACCCTGATGTGGCCCTCAATGAAATTCAGTTTGACACTCCAATCCTATATTATATGTGGAAAGAATGATGATCCAATGGCTCACATGTTGTCTAGACACCTGCTATATTTCACTACTTTTTAATTAAAAAATAAAATAATTGGGTATCTTCCAATGCTTGGAACCGATAGAAAAAGGTTTGAAAATTCAGTGATTACATAAAACAGATACAGAGTTAAGAGCACACTATTCATGAGTCCCACATAGTACATCTTCAGAAGAGGCTATTCTTGCCTTTTTTTTAAAGCCTGCCAGATCAAAAAAGCAAGTGATAGGAATGAGACTACATATTTAAACATTACTTTTTTAAAGAGAAACCTTTGAACAAGTTTTCTTGTTTTTAAGTTGAAGTAATTACTTTAGTGCAATTCTTGATAGATTCTTTATAAAACTGCTATGTTGTCATATCATAGTAGTCATTATCATACTCCTGGTGGAAAGTGCAAATCTGGTTAAAATCCATGAAGGCATTTGGTTAAAATTTGATAAAGTTGTTTTTTCTTTAAAATAAGATAGAAGCAATCACAGGGATTGCTATTCTTCTTTAAACACTTAGACTGAACCTTGCATTACACTGAATCCTGAATTTCAAATTAGTATTCCATTTTGTTGCATTCAAATTTTTGAATTGAATTGTGTTTGATTCATGCATACTTTATCATTACCTAATAATCATCTTATGCAACCAAGCCTTGCAAAAATTAAAATTGAATAATCCATCTCTAATCAATTTCTAATGGCAGATATTGATGTTTTAATTGTACAAACATTGACTCATAAATTAACTTTAAAATGTGTTTTACATGGATTGTTCTTAATGCTTTTATTGATGCTTTACACAAGTTCCTCTTATGCCATTTGTTTTCTAAGCATTGCAAAAAGGTATATGTGTACATGTGTTTTTAGAATATTTAACAAAAGCAATGCCATTTTAGAAGAGGAGTAGAAAGACCATTTGAAGAAAACTCGTTTAAGCAGATGTAAAATAAAGAAGCAAGTAGTCACTCAAAAAGAGGATTTCCAGGGAAGCATGTGTCTAAGTGTTGTGTGCATCCTAAAGAGATAAAAAGTAAAGTATGAAGGGGAAGGATATTTGACAGTAGTCTTGGGTCTCAAAGGTGCTTTTTCGTAAGGGAATTTTTGCTGTCTTCAGAAGTGTCAAATTATGTGGATAACAGCTTATTTATCTATTTTGTTGCAACTAGGGCAACACCTACAATGTTACAACACCTACAATATTATATCTGGATTTTGGGGAGTGAGATATAGTACCTCATGATGAACATATTTATATTTGTGAAATGCAAGAAACAAAGTACATAACACATACATTATTTTAATGTCAATTATATAAGAAAGACAGATAATATCTTGGACCACTCATTAGATGAATGGATATTAGGAATGTTACATTAAAACAACTTGATTTGTTTGCACATATCAATACCACAGACGATACAAAAACTTCAATCCATATTCAGAGTACTTATTCAGATTGCATATTACATAAACTTACAAGAAACAATGTTTAAAGATGGGGGGAAATATATGAAAAGGCTTTTATTTTTTTCTGGAAGAAATTTGAATAGTGATGCTTATCTTCAACAAGTCGATAGATTACTTCATTCAGATCACTTCATATGCCAGAATGTTATAATTAAGTTCAAACATGCTATATTTGAAACTAAGGAGTTATTCGTGAAACACCCCTGTTGTATTTTTGCTTCCTTGAAATTTCTCACATTTCTGCCAGTGGCCAGCCTTCTCGTTCTAATTGTTGCTTCTATCACCCAAACTCTAATTTTCTTTCCCCTATCATAATAGTACTCAAAATGCTACCTAGAATCATGGTTCAGTGATTAGCTCTTAATACTACCAGAAATCATAATCCATTAATTAGCTGTTATCACAAGAAAGTGAGAGCTGGTTTTCTGAAAGGTCTTTTGAAAATCTTGCTAAGAAAAGGGCAGGGACTTGTCCAGAGGCTGTCAGGAATCAACACTATATCAAAGGCATGCACACGCACAGAGAGAGAGAGAGAGAGAGAGAGAGAGAGAGAGAGAGAGAGAGAGAGAGAGAGAGAGAGAGAGAGAGAGATAGACTACACACACACAAATCATAAAAACATGAAGTCTATTTCAACATTTAAATCTGACTTAACCTAACCTCACCCTAAACTATAATGCCCACATATCTTTCTATTGTATTTGCAGAAAATATACAGTTACCTCTGAATGATGCACAAAAATGCTTCAAAACTATCTGTCAGCTAAACAAGTGATTGAAACCTTTGCAAAGGCTTCTTTGGTTTTTTTTTTCCTAACCACCTTTTGATGGAAATCACCAGCAGCTAGAGAAAAAACTGATTTTGGATTATTTTCTTCATAAATATATAAAAGTGACATTTGACCTGCTTGTTTTCCCAGAAGTACTGCAAAATGGGATTGTTTTATTATTTGCTTGAGATAAATGATTCAGTATCAAAGAGACCCAGACAAGTCTGATATCTGGAAGTAATACCTTTGTGCAAGAAAAGAACACCAAATAGATTCCAATATTGCTTCAGGGGAAACATTTTATGAGAAGCATAATGATCCTGTTACCCATGTTAAAAAACAAAAACAAAAAACCCTTTAGTTTTAGTTCCTGTCTTCACATTTATCCATTTCTAGAAATTCACCTCAAAAGCTCTTTCTTCAGAGAAAAATCTTTGAAGATTCTAACACAAGCCAATCCTCTTTATTTTACTGTTTCATATAAAACAGGGTTTCTCAATCTTGGCAATTTGAAGACACATGTACTTCATCTCCCAAAATTTGCCAATCATTCTGGGAGTTGCAGTCCATGTGGCTTAAAGTTGCCAAGGTTGAGAAACTGTGATCAGACATGTTGTGTCCAGATAGCAGATTATAGCAAAGTCTACTTTCCTAAACTGTAGGGGACAGAGTCTAGGCTGTGTGTAGGTGCTTTTCCTACCCTTTTTCGCAAGAGAATTACTGTTGAAAAATCCAACCTTGAGGAACTTTTGTGTTTTCATATTTTCCTACATATACATGGAGAGAAGATTTGCTTTCTATGACAGAAGCTGACTGGTACATAGGGATGTGACAATTGCCTTATCTATGAGTGAAGAAATTTTCTGATTTCTGAAACTGGACATTTTCTCAATCTCTGCAAAAAGAAGTTGTGGTAGTTTGCTTTTCAAAAATGTGACAATTAAAGAAACCAAATATTTGTGGATGAATTAAATAATTTTTGATTGCATCTGAAATGGTGACCCTCACTTGTAGAAAGATCATGAATCTTTTTAGAGTTAAAAGAAAATAATATTTCTTAACACAACAGGTCCAAGTGATCAATGATGACCATTTTCCAGACTGAATATTGAAAACAAAAAAGAAATTGGTTTCAAACTGAGGAATTCAGTTAAGTAATTTCATAAAAGCCGAGGAAATTAAGGGGTGGAATTATCCTTGGATAACTATCTTCTACAGATTTGTTTTGAAGATCCAACCTTTGTACTGATAATATGAAATATCAGAGAGGCATCTCTTTATACAGATGAAGAAGGGAGTACAGATGTAAATTCCTGGAATTCAATCTAAATATTTCCTATAACTAATGATAAATACACAACTCATGGCTTTACCTCTGAGAAAGCCTGCACTGAGCTCTTATACTGATGAATATCTCAACTGAAGCCATACATACTTTTATAAGCTCTAAGATCCAACACAAGCTGGATCACTTGTACTTATTCTTGTGATGTGTGTTTATGAGTTTATGAGTTTATTATTTATAGGCCGCCCTTTTCCCTAAGGGGACTCAGGGCGGCTTACAATTTATAGGGAAGGGGGGGTACAAGACAATAAAACAATAAACATGAAAACAGTGCAAATAAAAATAAAACACAACATTCATCATTCGGGTGGGGGCAGGTTACAATCTTTATCCCCAGGCCTGACGGGATAGCCAGGTCTTGAGGGCTGTGCGGAAGGTCTGAAGGGTGGTGAGGGTACGAATCTCCACGGGGAGATCGTTCCAGAGGGTCGGAGCTACTACTGAAAAGGCTCTCCTCCGCGTAGTTGCCAGTCAGCACTGACTGGCAGATGGAACTCGGAGGAGGCCTAATCTGTGCGATCGAATAGGTCGCAGGGAGGTAATTGGCAGGAGGCGGTCTCTCAAGTACGCAGATCCACTGCCATGAAGGGCTTTATGGGTGGTAAGTAGGACCTTGAAGCGCACCCGGAGATCAACAGGTAGCCAGCGCAGCTCGCGGAGGATGGGTGTTATGTGGGCGAACCAAGGTGCGCCCACGATCACTCACGCGGCCGCATTCTGTACTAGCTGAAGTCGCCAGATGCTCTTCAAGAGCAGCCCCATGTAGAGCACGTTGCAGTATTCCAGCCTAGAGGTCACAAGGGCACGAGTGACTGTTGTGAGAGCCTCCCGGTTCAGGTAGGGTCGCAACTGGCGCACCAGGCGAACCTGGGCAAATGCCCCCCTGGTCACAGCCGTCAGATGGTGGTCGAAAGTCAGCTGTGGGTCCAGGAGGACTCCCAAGTTGTGAACCCTATCTGAGGGGTATAAAATTTGACCCCCCAGCCTGAGTGATGGAGCACTAACCAAATTATTGGGAGGGAAACACAACAACCACTCGGTCTTCTCCGGGTTGAGTACAAGCTTGTTAGCCCTCATCCAGTCCCTAACGGCTTCAAGACCCCGGTTCATCACGTCCACCGCTTCATTGAGTTGGCACGGGGCGGACAGATACAGCTGCGTATCGTCCGCATATTGGTGGTATCTTATCCCGTGCCTCCGAATGATCTCGCCCAGCGGTTTCATGTAGATGTTGAATAGTAGGGGGGATAAGACCGAACCCTGCGACACCCCATATGTTAGGGGCCTAGGGGTCGATCTCTGCCCCCCCACTAACACCGACTGCGACCTGTCCGAGAGGTAGGAGGAGAATCACAAGTCCAGGCTTGTGAACACTCAATGACTATGTCAAGTCTAACCTGGGACTGCTCTAAAATATATGAATGAGTGCTTTATCAGAAATCTCAAACTCTTAGGAAAACTAAGGCAGTCTAAAGCTTCAGTACAACTCTGCAGATCACTTTGAAAAAGAATCACATCATTTCAAAGAAAGTAAGAATCCTCTAACAATCCCCTTCAATTTGACATTTGGATGTTGTTTAAGGACCACTTGTGCATATGTGTGTGCTTGATTGCTTGCAATTGAGTAATCTTACATAGTTTAAATAATGCTGGCTTTTCCTTTCTTTTTAAGCTCAGAATGAATCAATGTCTTGAAAGAAATGAAATAGCAGCAATAGAAAGAAATATTCACCCTGCATTACTGCATGATAAAATCTGCCTTTTTTGTCCTATATCATTAGACCCTTTTAGCTTCTAGCCACTAGAAGTGTCACTATTGCCTTTGAAAATACCGGTTTCTATATTTCCATTTATAGATAAAGAGCACATGCAGAAAGCTATCTGACCCACCACTGGAAAGTTATTTATTTCCTGGGTCTTTGGAGAAAATGAAATTGAAATGTGTGTCATAGCACTGAAATCTTCATTTATTACTAGCATTTTTTTAGAAATTACTTGGATACTGATTGTACAAAAAAAATGAAATAGACTGAAGATAATTCCACAGAATTCCGCTCTGTCTTTTTTCAATAGAAAGGTTGCATGCAATATCAGTGTTATCACTGGTGAAGGTGATTCTCTGCCAGTTTTCTCTGTATCAAAACTGTTAACTACTAAGCAAGCATTTTGGGTGATATATAAAAAAATACTTATTTTCCTGTAGGCAAGATTTGTTTTCTTTACTTCAGTTTTCTGTTTGCAGCTTTATTTCCCTGGCACCTTGGGGTGGGGGTGTGGAGTAATGAAACTAGAGAAACACAATGCTGCTTCAATCCATAGAGTGCCTCCCCCTTTTCTAATGGTATTTTATGGACTTCTCAACAAGAACAACAAAAAGTCTCTCAGGGTTAGAAGGCCTTGAAATGATAAACTATCAGAGTCTCACCAGAAGCAAACATCAGTAAGAATACCTTGAAAAATATTCTCTAAAGTGAACAACTGGGATAAACAGTAATGTTTTTGTCTTTATTTCTGTTGCAGGTCTACAAGTATTTTACTTGGCAATAGGCCAGAGGTGGGTTCCTACCAGTTCGCACCTATTTGGTAGAACCGGTTGGTCAAATCTACCAACAGAAGAGGTTCCAAAATTTTTTGAAACCCACCACTGGCAAGGATCTTGTAACTTGACATCTTTAAGACTTGCATGCTTCAATGCCAGAGTTTCTGAATAGTTACTTGGACCGACCTAAGTACTAATTCATAATTTCATATCCAGTCACATG
Organism: Thamnophis elegans; assembly: GCF_009769535.1. NCBI lineage: Eukaryota > Metazoa > Chordata > Lepidosauria > Squamata > Natricidae > Thamnophis > Thamnophis elegans. The sequence continues at coordinate 28,411,146 of NC_045551.1, forward strand.
GGCGGCAAGCCACTCCCATCCAGTCACATGGATGGCAAGGCACTCCCACAAAGGAGGCCACACCCACAGAGTAGGTTCCAACAATTTTTGAAACCCACCACTGCAATAGGCCTTAGGGCACTTCCAAAGCTAGCTCTTTCATTACCCAAGTCTTCTCAGTCAGAACTGATGGACTGTTCTGATTATCAAAGTTTCAGAATGCTTTGAGCTTTGCTGTACGATGAATCTGTAGCACTTGTTGAAAAACAGAACTTAGGAACAGAGAGGTTGCTGTTTGCCTAATGGCCACTAAATAAGTAACTCATTTCTGCTCCTTAAGAAAAACAAACTCTTTCTTGTTCTCTAAAGAAATAAAAATAACATGGTGTAAGCATCTTATGCATTCATTTTGGCTTCATCATCTGGCCATTCTGCCATCTCATAGAAGTGAAAGAATTGGAAATGGTGCATGCCAAGCATCCCCTGCAGTGACAACACCGGCTGTCCAGTTAAAGATAACGAGGTACTATTCTGCACAATAATAACTTTTAATTTGTCTTTGTTAAAGGTCTTATTATCCAGTTAAAAGTCTATTTATCCAATTGATCAAGATAGATTTGCATTTTCTTATTAATTTCTAGTGCATCCCATTTTACTCGCTACAATGTAAAAAAGATGTTGAGAAAGAGTACAGAAAAGAGCAACAAAGTTGATTAGGGGACTGGAGCCTAATACGTATAAAGAACGGTTGCTGGAACTGTGTATGTCTAATTTAATGAAAATGAAGACTAGGAGTACATGATAGCTGTGTTCCAATATATAAGGGGCTGCCACAAAGAAGAGGGAGTCAACCTATTCTCCAAAGCACCTGAAGGCAAGACAAGCAGCAATAGATGGAAACTATTCAAGGGCAGAAGCAACCTAGAACTAAAGAGACATTTCTGAACAGAACAATTAATCATTAGAATAACTTGGCTCCAGAAATTGTGGATGCTCCAACATCAGAGGTTTTTAAAAAGAGATTGGATGACCGTTTGTCTGAAATGGTATAGGTATAAGGAGCCGAGGTGGCACAGTGGTTAGAGTGCAGTACTGCAGGCCACTGCAGCTGACTGCTATCTGCAGTTCGGCGGTTCAAATCTCACCAGCTCAAGGTTGACTCAGCCTTCCATCCTTCCGAGACTGTGGGGGCAATATGCTGACTCTGTAAACCGCTTAGAGAGGGCTAAAAGCCCTATGAAATGGTATATACGTCTAACTGCTATTGCTATTGCTATTCCTTCCTACCTGAACAGGGGTTTGGATTAGAAGACTTCCATGGTCCCTTCCAACTCTGTTATTCTGAATTCAACTCTCTATTCCAATGTGTGTTATCTATAAATTGGATAAATCTTCCCTTCATATCAATATAGCATAGGATACTTTTGTCAAATGCTTTCCTGAAATAAATATCTACTACATCTGCTGCATTTACATTCTACTAAATATCACTTGGTATATCACTTTACTTTATGAGATAAAGTTAGGTGCCTATGCTTGCGGTTATCAAATTCAAACTGAGTTCAAATTGTTTTTAAGTTATTTAAAGATTTTCTCAAAGTTAATGGATAGAGGCATTGCTGTATCAGTAGCTCTTTCAGAACTCATACAATTCATTTGACCTTATAAACTTAAAATAAATAAATAAAAATAAATAAAAAAGCCATATCTATTTCTATCAGTGCCATACTTTAATGCTGTAAAATAGCGGTACATGTAATCTGTTATTTGTGATAACAGGTATTAAAGAGTTTATTACAGCATTTTCATGTTTCAAGTTTTAAAATTCTGATTAAAGTAGTTCCAAAATTCAGTGAATGTTCTGGAAAATGGGTAATATGGTAGGAATCGTCTGTCAGCCTTTCCCAAACCCCAAATGTTGAAGGCTGCACATAGTTCTGGGCTCAGATTGACAACTAAAAATCTGAAAAATAAAACTACATACATATACTGTATCCCGTATGTAGAGGTTTAATAGCCTGAATACAGTATGTGTGGAGAGACAAAGAGAAAAGATGAAATTTAAAATGTATTTTATACACACATTGGAAAAATATGTTCATCTTAGAATTGATAGAGTATTTGTCCATGCTTTATTGCAAAGATCGACTGTTTTGCCTCTTTGGCTAAAGCAATTGTTTCTTTTAAAAAAGAAAAAAAAACTATCACCATTTGATACATATCTTCTTGGGTAAAAGCCTTAATGAATACAGAACATCTTGCAAGATCCAATCTGGATCGGTCACCAGGACCAGAGGTTTAGTCTTCTGAACTTTCAGACTTTTAGGATTTTTAAGCAAGCCCATCCTCAGCGAACTTCTCCGTACTGGAATGTGTGCTCTGGGCTACTCTATGCATCATATTTATGTGGTGCCTTCTATTGGTTGATTGGTATGTTGATGGCCAGCAATTGGCTCTGGTTTCCTTAAGGATGGGCTCCAGCATGAGGCTAAAAGCTTGGAAGACTAAACCCCGGTAGCTTAAAATTGTTTGGATATTTCATTTGATATACTTTAAATTACGATAACAAATTTAAATATTGACCTTGATCTGGTTTTCCATTCTGTTAATCTTAAAAGCATATCTATAGTTATGTACTAATTTGGATAGCATAAGGATGCTATGAGATTAAAGTTTAGCTCAGATGCAGAATCATTAATTGATTTTTATTTCTCCTCAGTAGATTGTATTGTCAAGAACTTGTAGCTGCAGGCAGGAACAGCACACACTGAATAACACAACCAAGTAGCTGGTATGTGTGCAGGAACATCTGCAGTGTTACAGGCTACACCCTCCCAAGTCCAGATGAAAAGTATACTATACAGTTTCAGCAAATCCAAAATATGAGGAATAGCAAGGCTAAGATCCTGTGCAACTTCCAGATCCAGATGAACACACAAGTACTGCCAGTCCACCAAATATTGTAGTAGCAAACAAGAACCAGAAAACCTTGTAGTAATATATAGTGGTGCCAAGTGACAGGAAGATCTGTCAGACAAAGAAGAGAACAATAAACGAATCAATGTTGTAATTCAATACATTGATAAAATATCTGAAAAGCTCAGGAGGATCTTCAGCCAACAAAACATACATGCACACTTTATACCCAAGAATATACTTAGTGCAGAAACTTGTCCACCCCAAGGATAAAACACCCAGACATAAACTGAGCAACATGGTATATGCAGTACAATGCAGTGAGCCATGAGCAGATCTGTACATTGGGGAAACGAAACAAGCACTTCAAACACATGGCACAACATAGGAGAACAAACTCATCAGGACAGGATTCAGCAGTCCATCTGCATTTAAAAGACACAGGCCACTCTTTTGAAGACAGCAAAGTCCATATAGGTTAAACAACTTGTTTTGCTCTTTCATTTTGCTGCTTCAAATAGCAATGATAGAATTATATTTCACCAGTGGGGGGTTCCTAACTGATTTACTACTGGTTCACCGAGAGAGGGTGTTTTGCGTGTGCGCAAAAATTTTGCTATGCCGGTGACAGAAAAAGAGTCGGGGAACTGGTTTGGGGGTGTGACAGGCCTGGGTCGCTGCCAGTTTCAGCGACCCAGGCCGCCAAACCACTACTGGTTCGGCCAAACCGGTAGGAACCCACAATTGTATTTCACTATGTTTTACTGTAATCAATTCCCTCTAGCTATCTTTCAGTAGTGAGGGAAATTATTTAAACAACTTTTTCCCCCCAAAATACAAACTTCACAACACTAGAAACATTCTCCATGCTCCCAATGCATTCAAAATTATCAATATTTTATTTGTCTAAGCAGCAGGAACAGTAACAACAACCTTTTTCTCTAATCTGTCTTTGGGTATTAGTTTATGAAGACCAAAATTAAAAACTTTGGCATTCCCCAACTTCCAAATAATTTCTTGGGCCAATGGATTTGCTGAATCTTCATTGCAAACTTTTTCTTCAGCTTTTGCTAAACCTGATGTAGGATTGTCCCGGGTGAGGTTATCTTAGGCTCATGGCAATTCTCAAAAGCAAGAATATTGCTTCTTGCCTTCTTTTTTCCTCTTCAGGTGATAAAAGAATACAATTACAGAACTTCTTATTCTACAATTCAAGGCCAATCAGGATGATTTAACTTCCATTATGAAAATTAAGGTAAATGAAACAAGAAAATGAGAGGCTAGTATTTCTGCTCCCAGGCACCAATATCAAAATAAAAGAAAGCCTAACCTTTCTTCAAAGAACCGCAAATATTTGCTTTCCTACAATATACATATGTTGCCATTTGATAAATGCTGTTTAAACTAAGAAAAATTGCAGGCAACAGAAATCCCCTCTCTGTGTGGCACAGAAAAAAAAAGATTGCAACTGCAGGTTTCAAGTCCTTATCTGAAAAGGAAAAGAGATGATTGCCTTAACCTTTGTTATCAGTATGAGACTTGCTTTAATGCTCACAAAAGCTCAAAAAGACTTAAGAAGTCTGAGCTAGAGGAGCTTAATTTTTTCTTTTTTTCTGGCAATGAAGTGACTCCCTCATGAACAGAGAAACCTCTATGAAATGTGGGAGAACATATTTTACATGCAGAGAAACAGTGCCACTCAGAGGTTATGTCCCACGGCGTGGTGTGTTGGTCTCACACAGGAGCATAGAGTCTAATAAGGAAATAAAAGCTCTACACTATATGGACAGGAGACTGCATCTCAGTAGTTTGCTGACTCAAATTTGACCCAGAAGTACAATAATTAGCACTTGACACCACACTGGATATGTTATAAATTTAAAATAATTTCCTAGGAAGCATTTCTGCCCATTTGAAAGCAGAGAGGGCAGTGTAAGTTAATTTATTTCCTGCTCAGCTGTATCATAACCGAAAGCCTAATTTTTTAAATTATTCTTTAAGAGACAACAGCTTCTTTTTCCCTTTTCTTCATTCCTAACCTTACATTGGAAAAACTAGCTTGACATATTTCCATTTTGTGGGCTTTGGTAGCTCTCCCCCAACAAAAAAGGAGGGCTAGAATTGATTAATCTTTTGTTAGATTGTCTGCTTCTTCAGCAGGAGAGGAACAGCATGCTATCATTTTTTCTGCCTCTCCCTCCCTTCCTCTGTCCCGCCCTCTCCCGTCCCCCTCTGTCTGAGTGCACAGAGTGGGATTGATGATCTTGTTTGTTGCTTCCTGCAACAAGTTGTGGAGGGAGGAGTGATTCTCACTCCTTGGTTTCAACATTGATCATCCTTAAATTGCTCCTGAAGGTTTTTTCTTGAGTAGGGAAAATGAGGAGAGTTCAAAATAATTTGAACGTATAGCTGATTTAGAATTCTTGGGTTCTACTCAAGTGATCCCTTTAGCATGAGGTGCTCGACATGAGTAATCTATGCTCATCTTGGTTTAAATTTTTGACACTTCTAAAGAGAAGTTCCCTGAAGATGGGCTCCAGCACGAGTCTGAAAGCTCGGATGATTAAACCTCTAGTCCTGGTGACTGACACAGATTGGATTCTACCACATTATTCTGGGACACATATTTTGCCTTCATTTGTAATCTTATGTTTATCTTGGAAACATTGTTTGTTTGTTTGTTTTGAAGAACAGACATGGTCTTCTCCTTAAATATGAAGGTAAATTAATTTGAAGGTTATAATTCAAAGGCTACAACCTGAGCTTTGGTAAAAGGCCTGGAATGGAGATTTTTCTGTCTCGGCTATCAAATGAATCATCTCTTGATATATTTTGAGCTAGAAAAAAGAAGCCATATATTTTGTGTTGAGCCACAAAACATATGATATTTGTATGTAGCATTATGCAAATATTATTTAGGCATTTATAAACAGCTGTCAATTACCTCATCTCAAGAAATATTAGAATAAAACTGATATATTTTAAATATTATTTGTATGCCAATAATGAAGTAAAAAATCCTGATCGAAGAGACTTCTGATTTTGTCAATTTTTGAATTTTCAAAGGAACTGTATTCTAACTCCCCAGAGACAGTCTCTGACAAGACTTGACTTCAGGTCATTGTAGACAAACCAGAACTTGCAAAGGCCAAAGCTCCTGTTAAGAAACTCTATAAACTATTTCCCAAGTGTATAATCATTGTAATGTCTGCCTTGCAGAAACTGTCCCAATAGCTTTGCAAATTAGATGAAGCATTTCACTAGGGCATCCTTGCGGCTCTGATGCAATGTCCTCAAAATTTCAACTAATTAAGCATCGATCTTATTCACTCCTCAAAAGCCTTCAAGACATTTCACTGTTCGCCATTTCACTTTATTGCCACATTTAAGATTGGGCCAAAGCACACAAATAACTTAAGTCAATCTTGCCCATAGGCCGAATGGTTCCTTATATTCTAAAATAGTATTCTGCCAAAATCTGTCTTCCAATTTTTATCTATGCAATAAATGAGTTTATCAAGTTCATTTTTATGATGCTCTCAACATTAGTTTAAGTTGTCTTTATTGTGAGATGACAGAGGGTGCTGTTGTTAATTATGTTAAGTACATACATTAGGTAGATGGGATACAATGCCATCACTCTGCAGTTTGTCTGGATGACTACATTCCTTGATCTAGGGGGAAAAAAGATCTCAGAGAAGTTCTTCATGATCTCTTCCCTCAGGATTTAATGGAAATGTAGGATGGAACCAGGGAGAAATCAGAGACATTTAATACATACCAAATCATATCATATATTATCATAATCACATTATAATGACAGCCAGTTTGGTGTAGCAGCTAAAGGCAGCAGGATGGAAGCTGTGAGTTCCAATCCTGACTTCTATTCCTACCTTAGATAAAAAGCCAGCTGGATGACCTTGGACCAGTTACTCTCTCTTTTATTGAATGTAAGCATTCAAGGGCTGTCAAAGGTCTTCCCACTTATTAATATATTACTGAAATGAATTTCTACTCAAAAATTAATAGTATATTCCTTTTTCATTTTTAACAGGGAGGGAGGGTGGAAAATAAAATAGTCAGCATATCATTCTCATGAAAAATAAGCATTTCAGTGACAATACAGCTGTCTAGCTTTTGTCTAATACAGAAATTATATAAAAGGTATGTTTATATGAATCAGAATATAATTTTATACTTTTATCCCAAAGTACTGAACTTCAGCCACTCTAATGGAGTGAAGAAAACCAGAAGTGAAATGAAGCACTTTACATTTTGTTGGAACAGAGTATTTTCATCAGTCATAGGACGAAGGAAGGAAGGAAGGAAGGAAGGAAGGAAGGAAGGAAGGAAGGAAGGAAGGAGTAATATAAAGTTTTGGATAGAATTATGAATTTGCTCATAATAAATGTATATATCAATCTGACAGGTTTCTACTGAATTAGGTAAGCTTGAATGCTTAGTGAATAATCAGGACATTTATCATCCAAACACAGAAATAAGTTACCATTGTTTTCAGGGATCATATTTTTTTAAGTGCCTGAATATTACAGTGGATGGGGATAATAATACAAAGTGTGTGGACTCATCACAAATATGATATGGCCAGTATTGGCTCCTGGTGCTGTAGAAAGGAACTGGGCAGGGATTTTTCTTTAAAGTAACTTAGAGAATATATTGGTGCTTTTTGTGAATTTCTTGTGCCACTGATTATCAGAAATCCTGAGCTGTTTCTGGGAGTAGTTGCAAAAATAGGTTTAGGGGTTGCATACAAATAATAGAAGTTATGTATTCCTATTCAAAATTGGCTATAACTTCATTACACTGGATGATTATGTTTGAGGTCTGGAGCTTCCCTAATTCCATTTCTAACTCTTGTTTTGATTAGAACTGGCCAGTTGAAAATTCAATAACATACCCCAATCGTAATAGTGTAGGCAAAGCAACATATGTCAGAATAGATTGTACCAGTAGAGTACAGTTCTCTTTTTCAGTAAACCAATAGCCTTAAGCAGTAAAATAAACTCTAGTAGACACATCAGATTGGCAAAAGATCACTTTTAAGAAAAATGTGGTGTCTTCAACATCCCCTTCCATAACTCCCTAAATACTGCTATTCTAAGGAGTATAAGAAAATAAAAACAATATTAAAAAAGACCCAAGGAGGAACTTTTTGTAAACATGCCCTTCAAGTCTTCTCATCTCCATGTTTGTAGCCTTGCTACAATGCTCAAAGTACCGAACAGTAGTGCTAACTACCCCGATGTATACAGACTTGGACTGTATACAGGAGGCCCACTAGACAATTGAACCACTTCCACATGACCTGCCTCCTTAGAATTCTGAGAATCTGGTGGCAGGACAAGGCACCAGACACAGAAGTCCTCTCCAGAGCAGGCCTGCCATCAGTTCAAACCCTGCTGATGAAAGCCCAGGCAAACTGGGGAGGCCATGTTGCAAGGATGACAGACCATTGCATCCCTAAGCAGCTCCTCTATGGTGAGCTGCCTCAATGGAAGTGATTCCACGGGGGACAAAGGAAGTGATACAAAGACACATTGAAAGCCTCCTTCAAGTCCCTGGATGTCAACACCACCTCCTGGGAAACCCTGGCGCAAGATCGATTGACATGGCACATGCTGATCCACCAAGGCTGCCAGACATCTGAGGACAGAAGAACAACCATAGCACAAAAGAAGTGAGCACTCCACAAAGCCAGAGCTGCAAATGCTGCAACAATGGTGCCCACACATGTCAGCCCAACATGTGGCAGAACATTTCATGCCTTACCGGCCACCTGTGGACACATGGTGGACAGCCCACAACCTGTTAGATATCAAGGTCTTCTTCGAACATGATAGACGAACATCATCTCTATGTTATTGTAACTAAAAGAAAGGCAGATTGTTTCAAATGATTCTTTGCACAAGAGAAAGTTGCCAGAGCCCTGAGCTGCATTTGGGTTATTCCTTTCTTTAAACAGAGCAATAAGCATACAGTATGCTTTTTAATGACTGTTCCCTGTCTCTTCCTATTTTTTTTCTTTCTTTTAATCAAAAGGTGCATGGAAATCCTTTTCAAAGCAATCAGCTTTTGGCATTGCTTTTTGTCCTGGATAGGAAAAAAACCCATTAACCTACCCCTGACATCTGGCCTAACGTTTCTCACTTTTGATTTTCTGATTTTCTTTTGTTAGTCTTGACACCACTTCTCTAGTCTTCTTTTTTTCTTGGTAAGACTACCTGGATTAGCAATACTTTTGCCTCGGGGCAGAACCTATAAAAGGGGAAGAAAAAGTCTACTCTTCTCTCTTCTGTATTTTTAACTGTATCAGTAGCTGAAGGCACTCAAAAGAGCCACAGAGGATTGCCAGCTCAGTTTTCCACCTCATTTCCTGGCTTTAGTTTATCACAGAGCAAAATTACTTTGAGCAATCTACAGTCAAACCCCTCCTCACAGATTGGACTTGAATTTAACCAGTATAATGTTCAAAAGGTTGGGTGGGTTTAAAAAGTCAAGAAGGTGAGCAGTTGAAGCCCCAGTAACCTAAACTTTTAAGTTGTGCATACAATGCATGGACAAAAGGGTTAGAACTTTGTTGTCCATTTGTAGACAACAGCTTGATTCCCCCACTGAAGCCCCTATCTTTTGGTGTGTGGGTGTGTGGGGTATAAATGTTACAGCTCATTTTCTGCTGCGGCAGGAAGCTTCAGTCTGCTTTTTCGTAAAGTAGCGGGGTTCGCAGCATTATTATCTCTATTACCATTTTCTGCCTTCTACTCCAATGAACATCAAATCATTTCCTGAAGCTTCCATTTTCCCTGCCACTTTCTGAACTCATGCTTCATCTTTCAAATATGAATCAAATATGTTGTTTGGGAATTCTTTGCTTTTAACTCTGAATCACATCTATTAATTCACTTATAGATTGTTGGTTCTTATTTCATTCCTTTTTATTCTGCCTCAGATATTTGTGCAATATTCTCCATAAATTGTCAACTACTAGAATTGTTGTTTACTATTAGACTATTATTAAATACATTGCATTGTTTTATTTATTATAGTTTCAACTTTTGAACTGGATACACAATTCAGTTTTAACAGAATACATAAGCATTTTTAAACACCTACATTTAGCATCCTGGTAGAATTAGCCTATGGGAATCACATTTTTTAATAATAGCCCATCCACGTGATTGAAAGAGTTATGGACAAACTAGCCTTATACACATTACAGGAATAGAAATTTCAGCTGAAAGCAAACTGAGACAGAAAAGACTGAGAAAGAAAAAAAGTAGAAAAGAGAAAAATTACAGACAAAAGGTGGAGAGAAATAGAAGAAGGGCAGAAAGAAAGCATAAGCAACAGAAGAGAGTAAAAGAAATCACTGATGGAGAAGGATAAACCCATCAACAGGGACAATATCTGAATAACTGTAAAAGATGAAATGTTAGAGATATGAGATTGGCTGAATTAGAATCCAATCAATAATAAGCATCTGAATTTATTAAGCAAATATCACAGATGTCTCCATGGAATGTCTTCGTTGGGAAAATATCTTAGCACAACTTTGTGATTGGGTTTGATTTGTTAATCTTTCTTCTTCTTCAAAGAAGAAAGAAAACTTAGTCAAGTTGGTAGACAACAGTTTTCTATTATCCCAGAAACATCTCTCCACGAGTCTGATTCAGATTCATTGTCCATAAAAGGCCAGAGCATTTGGACTGAATATCAGGAAGTGAGGAGATGCTAAAGCACAGTTGCCAATGATTACATACATCTGAATAGCTCTAAAACCAGCATCAGTTATATTATGCCGTGAAAGCCACAGATCTCAAAATAAAATTCATTTCTGGAAACACTATATTTTACATATTAATTTATGTCAGTAGATATTTTTTTGCCTTGAATCTTGATTGCATAATGATCTGCTTGGGATAGAGGATAACTTGCAGTCAGCTCGCCATGGACAGCTCACTACTGCTAATTTGCCTCTGCCAACTCAACACTGCCAAGTCGCCACAGGACAACTGCACCCTGAGGGTGAGGGAGAATTCGGTGTATGGGTGAATGAGCAGGTGGGAAGAGCATATAGTGTTAGAGGGCTGGAGGCTTTCCATTTTCACAGCCCTTGCTGTGAAATGATGTCCAGGCCTGACATGCTGATGCTGATGCCACCACTATGCTGTGGACAGAATTGCCACTAATGCCCCCGCTGCACCAAGTGCAGAGCAGAGCTAAAGTAAATTCTTATAATTACAAAGCTGAATTTCTTTGTTGTAAATATGGTATTTAAAGCTTAATTATGAAATTAGGCAACCAACAGAATGGTATACAAGGGGGAAAAATAGAATACTGAGCGACAGCCCTTGAAAGGGAACATTTTGGTGTACAATGTGCCTATAACAACTGATTGGCTAGAAACAACTGAAACCAAGGTTTAAAAATTGCCTGTCATACTTAGGGATTATAGCTTCAGCTGTCTTGTGGTCAAGAGTATCAAAGAACTATAGACAGTTTTTTATAACACTGACATTCAGGAAAGGCCACCTTAGTTGATGACTTGATCAAAATCTTGACTGGAATGGATCATGACGATCATGAATGAATAGTCAATTGTAGAAAGGTCTAACTCTCTCAAAAATTTTAGAGAAAAAGGAGAAATACAATATGGCAATTAAAAATACTAAGAAATCTGGACAGATCTTCAACACTTTGCTGAAGAAATTGTGGGTTAATACAGTTTCCATCTAATGAGGTATGGCTTACTGAGTATAGCCAAAATTATAGATACATTATCATTTATAAATTGCAAATATTGCCCTATCCTAAAATGAAAAGAACTTTTTCTCAAGAAATGTATCAGGCCAGTATGAATACACATGACCTCAGTGAGTTAACCTTATAAATTGCAAATCATAAAACTAACTAAAAACATTTTTAAACAGAACCATTTCTAAAATATAGAGTGGTATTGAAGGAATAGGAAAAAAAGAAATATTTGTTATCCTTTTTGCTGGAAGGAGATGGCATGGCTAGTAAAAGGGAGAGACATAGCATTATTAAAACCGGGATACAAATTATTTGTTTTAGAGAAGATACATGATGAGGAGCAAGAAGATGTGGAAGAAAAAGGTAATTATAAAAAAAATAAAGTTGGAGAAAAAAGTGTTGAAAAGAATCCTTGAAAACTGTGTTTGAAGAAAAAAAGTCAGGAAGAAACATAACTTCTTTATTATCTTACTTTTCCTTGGAAGGTTATTTCTCAGCAACTAGGGAAAAGTGATAGTTTCCCATTCCTACAGGCAAAAAGCAGCTGATGGAATGGATTGGATAATCTAGGTTATCTCAATGTTAAACAACCCTTTCTTTCTCCCTAGGTATTCATCAGGCTGATATACAGTATATGACAAATGAACTCCACACCTGGAAGGTTTTGATGACTATGGAGGGAAGAGGAGACAAAGAAGCAATAACATTCTGGGCTTCTATGTGAACTTCAAAAGATGATTTAGAAAACAGCCATGCATATTTATGTCTGCTTTTCAAGACAAAATGCTGTGTATATTTCTATTTTAAATGGGAGCAGGTGTCTCCAAGGTAATATATTCTTATATGAACATCTGATAAGGTTCCACAATATAGCTGGATTGACAGATCTCAAGCACTGCTAAAGTTTATGAATCATTCTGTTATTTACTGATTTGTCTGCATTCAAAGCACACTTCAATGAAAGTATCCTGTTCTTCTTTCCAGCAATCAGTAAGTCATTGACATCTAGGAAAATAGAGTTCACAATCTCTGTGTGTGTGTGTGTGTGAGAGAGAGAGAGAGAGAGACAGATAGACAGACAGACAGAAGACACAGAAGAGAGAGCAGAGTTAGCTCTCTACTATTAATTTTCTCTACTACTAATTTTAACACATCTGACATCCCCATCAAATATCATGAAAATCACATTTATTATGTCACAATGTTTTTTTGTTTTGCCAGTTGTGCTTATATTCTAAGACATACGGTAGGCTGATTCTTCTCTGTAAGCCTACTGAGCATGTCCATTCCTTTCGTTCTTTCTCTTTTTCTTTCTGTTTGCCTGCCACGAGGAGGTAGTCTAGGAACTTTACCAGAATGTAATTATTAGCCAGTAAGTTTGTTTGTTATTTATTTTATAATAAAAATGTGTTTCTTAGAATATACCTCGGGTTTATTTTACTTAATCATAAAGTATACTTCAAGGAAAACCACGGTTCAACCCCTCATCAAACACAGGGCTGAATTTACAACCCTCACATATTGTTCCAGTGTTCTAGCACATCAAAGCAAACTGAAGGTTTAATATAGTGGAATAGGTTGCCTCCTGAAGTGGGATATTTCCATTTACTAGAGGTCTTCAAACAGAGTGTAACTGTTCAAGATAGGCAACTGTTCAAAATCATTTTGGTCTACTGCTTAAAGTACCAGAAACTCTGAATTCGAGTCCCACTTTAGGCATTAAATCTAATTGATAACCTTGGACCAACCACTTTCTTTCAGCCCAATCCATCTCAAAGAATTGTTGTTATGAGGAAAAGAGGAAGGAGTATTTTGTGAAAAGAGAGATGGGTGATATCTAGATTTGATAGGCAAATAAATATTTGCTGCCTTGACTTATAAAAATAATAAATACAAGACAAATAAATGAAAAAAATCAAAATGCTTTAGTAGACTGTGCATCAAATGATTCTGCAGTTGAAAATGGAAGTCCTTCCAATTCTCTTTTACAACCCTGTACACATTTCCTCAAAGTTTTGCTGATCTTAAAGAGGCTTAATTCTAATAGATGATATACTGTAGAACCATATGATTAAAAACAATCACTATTGTATCTTTAATATTCAAAAACTAAACATGGCAAAGTACACAAAGATACCACCTTAACAGGACTAATTCTAAATAACTTGCATGCATTTTCATATATATACAGGGCGGGGCATAACCTTTTCCTAGGGGGTCACAGCAACACTTGTAATAACAACACAAATAATTCATACACCATTCGAAAGCCCATCAAAAACTGAGTTTATTGACACGATTTAATAGTCAGTATGACCACCATTAGCCCTTCGAACAGCATTCAAACGAGGTGGATAAGAACACAACAAATCTTCAAACAGTTCCGTTCGATTTTCCAGATTTTTCAACACAGTTTCCAAATTCATTCTCAAAGTTTCAACCGAATATCGATTTTGACCTTGCTCCTGAATCATCAGAGCTTCCACTTCATCCTTAATTATGGCCCCAATGTTCTCTGCCGGATTGAGATCTGGCGAATTTCCCAGCCAGACGTCATTGCCCCAAAATTCGACATTGTTTTCCTTTAACAATTGCTGAGTCGCATTTGCACGCATGCAAGGAGCTTTGTCATGAAGAAAGACAGCCTCACCAATCACCAAGACATTGTCTGGATCACTGAGAAATGGAATGACATTCTCCAATAAAATTTTCTCACGGAAATAACTGCCATCCCAGGATTCCCCTTTATCCTTCAAAACCCAATGCAGTTTCTTGGCTGTGAAAATGACGAAAATCCCGATGCAAGTCGGATTGCGAACGATTTGTCGATATCGTTCATGTTTGGCGATGTCGTCGACGTCTTTAGCCCAAATTCGATCGTTCTGGAAATTTGGTTTTCGAATGGCATAAACGAAGAATTCGTCAGATGGCGCCAAATTAAGAAAATCTTCCTCGGTCCATTCAGACAACTAATCGCACAACCAAAGCCGATCTTGAACGTGTGTTTGAGTTTTCAATGGTTTGCAAATGACGTGGAATGGCTTCAAACCTTCTCGTTCTCGATATCGGCCGATTGTCCTTTGATCAACTCGTTTTCCACGAATTTGAAGGATTTCTTGGGCCACTTTTCGGTTTCCTTTTCGTTGTTTGCGACTGCCAGTTGCAATGATGGCTTTGCTTTCTTGGGACAGTTGCAGAGGACGCCCTTCTCCAAATTTTGTGAAACATTCTTGGGCTGTTTTGTTCCAATTATCAGTAACCCAATCCGGATGACGTTTCAATTTGTTTGCAATCCATTTTCGATTGATAAACGTCGCTCCAGCATCGCGAGCCTCTCGAAAGGCAATGCATTTTATTCTGTCAATGATCCTTTGTTCTTCCGAATCGAATTTTCCAGCCATTCTTAAAGCAAATTTAACATTTAATAGCTCATTCAATTCAGTTTTTTATGGGCTTTAAAATGAGGTGTCGCGGAAGTTGTAAACTGCTGTCGATCTTGCTGTGACCCCCTAGGAAAAGGTTATGCCCCGCCCTGTATATATATATATATATATATATATATATATATATATATATATATATATATATATATACATACATACATACATACATACATACATACATACATACATACATACATACATACATACACATCTGCCTGGATGGCTCCCAGAGTAAGCTGATACACAGAAAAGGGAAGCAGTATGCTCTCTCCCATATTTGGGCATACCAGTGGTTGTGACACAATACATACCTATTTCCCTGGCTTAGCTGATAAAGGAGGAGAGCTATAGTGGCTAATACAACTGCCTAATATGTAATACAGCCCAAGTTCAATTCCCAGTAAGGGTATGGCTAGCTGATGAGAGCTAAATAGCTTGAAATAGATCTATACTAGTCTCCCTTTATTTATTTATCAGCACAATTGCAACACAAATGTAACAAGGCAACATAAAAAATGGCTTTCTGCCTGGATGGCTCCCAGAGTGAGCTGATAGACAGAAAAGGAAAGCAGTATGCTCCCTCCCATATTTGGGCATACCAGGGGTTGTGACACAATACATATATATTCTGTTTTTGAGTTTTTAAGGTATTCAAGCTTTGATTGAATAGTTTAGAATGTACCATAACAAAATTAGCAAAAAGGGAAAATCATTTTCATTATCATCAAAGAACATCCATTAGTAATTGGGACAATTATTCTTCTCTCAAAAATACAGGTGAAACTCAAAAAATTAGAATATCATGCAAAGGTTCATTTATTTCAGTAATGCAACTTAAAAGGTGAAACTAATATATGAGATAGACTCATTACATGCAAAGCAAGATAGTTCAAGCTGTGATTTGTCATAATTGTGATGATTATGGCTTACAACTCATGAAAACTCCAAATCCACAACCTCAGAAAATTAGAATATTGCATGCAATCAATAAAACAATAGAACAATATTGGACCTCTGAAAAGTATAAGCATACATATGTACTCAGTACTTGGTTTGGGCCTCTTTTGCAGCAATTACTGCCTCAATGCAGTGTGGCATGGAAGCTATCAGCCTGTGGCATTGCTGAGGTGTTATGGAAGACAAGTATGCTTCAATAGCGGCCTTCAGCTATTCTGCATTGCTCGGTCTCATGTCTCTCATCTTTCTCTTGGCAATGCCCCATAGATTCTCTATGGGGTTCAGGTCAGGCAAGTTTGCTGGCCAATCAAGCACTGTAATCCCACAGTCATTGAACCAGTTTTTGGTGCTTTTGGCAGTGTGGGCAGGTGCCAAGTCCTGCTGGAAAATGAAGTCAGCATCCCCATAAAGTTCATCTGCAGAAGAAGCATGAAGTGCTCCAAAATCTCCTGGTAGACAGCTGCATTGACCCTGCACTTAATGAAGCACAGTGGACCAACACCAGCAGATGACATGTCTCCCCAAATCAACACAGACTGTAGAAACTTCACACTGGACTTCAAGCATCTTGCAGTGTGTGCCTCTCCATTCTCCCTCCATACTGTGGATCCTTGGTTTTCAAATGAGATCAAAAGTTGCTCTCATCAGAAAAGAGGACTTTGGACCACTGAGCCACAGACCAGGTCTGTTTTTCTTTAGCTCAGGTAAGATGCTTCTGACATTGTTTGTTGTTCAGGAATGGCTTGACAAGAGGAATATGACATTTGAAACCCATGCCCAGGATCCGTTTGTGTGTGGTGGCTCTTGATGCACTGACTGCAGTCTCAGTCCACTCAATGTTAAAGTCCCCAACACTTTTGAATGGCCTTTTCCTGACAATCCTCTCCAGACTGCGGTCATCTCTACTGCTTGTGCACCTTTTTCTTCCACCCTTTTCCCTTCCACATAACTTTCTATTAATGTACTTTGATACAGCACTTTGGGAACATCCAAGTTCTTTTGCAATTACCTTTTGAGGCTTTCCTCCTTATGGAGGGTGTCAATGATTGTTTTCTACACAACTGTCAGGTCAGCAGTCTTTCCCATGATTGTGATTCCTACTGAACCAGACTGAGAGACCATTTAAAGGCTCAGGAATCCTTTGCAGGTGTTATGGCTTAATTAGCTGATCAGAGTGGGACACTTTGAGCCTAGAATATTGCACCTTTTCACAATATTCTAATTTTCTGGGATTGTGGATTTGGGATTTTCATGAGCTGTAAGACATAATCATCACAATTATGACAAATCATGGCTTGAACTATCTTGCTTTGCATGTAATGAATCTATCTCATATATTAGTTTCACCTTTTAAGTTGCATTACTGAAATAAATGAACTTTTGCACGATATTCTAATTTTTCAAGTTTCATTTGTATTTTACTAAAAGAAGATTTTATATT
This sequence comes from Thamnophis elegans, assembly GCF_009769535.1. Taxonomy (NCBI): domain Eukaryota; kingdom Metazoa; phylum Chordata; class Lepidosauria; order Squamata; family Natricidae; genus Thamnophis; species Thamnophis elegans. Next base: position 28,428,654 of record NC_045551.1, read on the forward strand.
TTACCTTTTCTTAAGTAGTATTTGTATGGGCTGCTGATAAGAAATCTTGGCTTCTAACAGCCAGACTTGTAAGTATTTATTATTCCTTCATGATGACTCCTGAAATAATGTTTCACAGAAATTACTAATTTAAAATTGTATTCATAATGCTGACTGTACTTGACTTTGAACCAAACAAAATAGATTAAGTAACTTGTAGCTGTGAATTATAACAAATTCAAGGTATAATTGAAAGGCAACTCAGTTCTGTTTGTAAAAAGGCGAGAAAGCACTTTGGATCAAACTAAAAGCAGAGAGAAAAAAAAGTACTGATAGCTGAATACAATCAGCATACAGAAGGATTCTTACACCTGTTATATAAAGCATTTTGTTGGTGTATTTGTTTGATGGAAGCAGCATGGCAAATTAAAAAAAATAGTCCAACCAAAGCGGTCCCATGAATTTGTTTACTAGTTACAAAAGCTTTAAAATAATATTTTTAATGTAATTTTTAATGTAATTGTATTTGCTAGGCAGAAAGAGAAGAAGAGAAATATCATTTAGACTTTTTAAAAAAAGACTTGGTTATGTGACTGCAATTCCCATGAAGCTGGACACTTATTTAGATGGCCCCATTGTTTATAGGAGGACATTTTTATTTCCTTCAACTATTGGTTGTATTTCTGTTATATTAGGTTATTATTTATTTATTTAATATTGTTGCATTTAGAACTGCATTTGCTGTTTTTATATTCTCATTTTTTACCTATTGTTGTGAGCCATCAAGGATCATCTTTAGTAAGATGAGAGGCTATATAAATGTAATTGCTAAATAAAAGAAATGAAACATCTACAGAAGAGATGGTTATCTAGATGGCTCCATTTTTACTTATTTTCTTCAACTATGGATTATATTTCAAGTTAGGTTATTCATTATTATATTCTTTTAAATTTGCTGTTTTCATATTTTTTTGTGCACCACAAGAGTTGCCTTAGGAGCATGGATATCTATATAGATGTTTGTGTGTGTGTGTTTGTGTCTGTGTGTGTGTGTGTGTCTGTGTGTGTGTGTGTGTCAGAAAGAGGGGGGGAGGGAGGGAGAGATAAATAGCAATAGCAATAGCAATAGCAGTAGACTTATATACCGCTTCATAGGCCTTTCAGGCCTCTCTAAGCGGTTTACAGAGAGTCAGCATATTGCCCCCAACAATCTGGGTCCTCATTTTACCCACCTCGGAAGGATGGAAGGCTGAGTCAACCCTGAGCCGGTGAGATTTGAACCGCTGAACTGCTGATCTAGCAGCAGCCTGCAGTGCTTCATTTAACCACTGCGCCACCTTGGAGAGAGTTCTCCAAGCAGACAGACTTCTGGAAACCCTCTTTCTGATTGTTTCTTTACTTACTTCTTCTTTTACAATCTTCTTTAAACCAGTAACAAGCCAGAATATGACTCCTGCTTTCCTGAGTAAGCTGGAAAATATTAGAAAAAACAAAAGAATCCCAGGCACAAATCACAATTAACATCTCATCTGCAGTGCTCAGAATAATTGGTACGTTCAAATGAAGCACCCAGATTGTTTGGAGCAAAACTTTAAAAAAATTTCCTATACCTTTATTTTGAGGTAGGATTATTTCAAGGTTGAAAGATAAACCTATATGGGGAAAGTGTACTTTAAACTATAACAATGTATTATGAACCTAAGGTATTTTTTAACAAAATATTCTTGAAAAGCACTGTGTGGAAACCACACATTTATGTATATTATGTATATAATATATTTTGGAACACAGCTATATTTTTCTAGTTACACTTGATGGCAAACAAGTATGGCAGAAAACATTTTATTCCTTATTGGCATGTAGCCTCGTAATATGAATGTAAAAAAGTAGATTAAAAAACTATGAATACTTAAGGACATATCATAAGTAAAGCTCACCTAATTTTAATGATAAAGTTGAACAATTGTAACTTTGTATTCCCAGTTATAATTGACATTTTTGTCTATATCCATTTTGATTGGAATAGTAGAAATTAATTTTTCCATATTCTCATGTGACACCTGTTGACAATGTCTACATGCAGAATAGAGAATAACAGAGTTGGAAAGGATCTTGGAGGTTTTCCAATCCAACCCTCTGCCTAGGCAGGAAACCCTACACCCAGGGGTGGGATCCTACTGGTTTAACAACTGGTTAACTTAACCCAGATATCTGGCCTATCTCCCTTTTCTCTATGCTATGAACTTAATCTAAATTGGACTTCTATGCAACATATGGTAACAACAATTTATTATAGCTGCATTCATAGATCATCAACCCTTGTGAATGTTTCATTTGGAAATGCTCAAAGCATTGAATGACTATTTTATTCTGAAAAGAAAACCTTGGGTTCTAAACATAAAACATTTCTCCGTGGACAATAAAGGGGCACAGTGGCCTAGCAATTAAGACTCTGGGCTTGTCAACTAGAAGGCTGGAAGTTTAAGATCCAAGTGCTACATGATGGGTGAGCCCTAGGTCCTGCTAACTGAGCCATTACAAAGCAGGGAAATTGAAATAGATAAATAGGTACCACTTCAGTAGGAAGGTAACAGTGTTCTGTGTGCCTTGGTGTATAGCCATGCTGGCCTCATGACCATGGAAGTATCTTTGTTTATTTGTTTTTTGTTTTTTAATTTCTTAAAATATATTTTATTCATTTTCACATTCCATTTTACAATCACTTATATACAGGGTATTTGCTATAAGAAAAAAAAAATAAAAAAAGAAAACAAAATAAAAAAGAAAACACAACTCATCATTCACAACCCCACCTGACACTTCCATCCTCCATACACCCCATCTACCCCCTCCAACTTTCCTTTCCTCCCTCTAACACTCCCCTCCTACTTCCCTTTCCCCTCAAACCTTCCTTCTCCCCTTACTCCCAACACGTCCTCCTTACATTCCCCTTACTCCTTCCTTACTCCTCCCTCTTCTTTCCCTCTACCTCCCTCCTTGGTGTATGCCTTTATTCAAGTGTTGTTTAATCTGATAAAAAGTAAAATAAACCAAGGAAAAAAAATATAAAGAAAGAAAAGAGAAAAAAAAAGGAAAAAAAAAACCGTATATAAGTGCATTCTTGTTCTTATTGAGACTATGTTAACACCCACCCACCCACCCCCCATAAATCCCCATCCCTGATCCTCCCGACTTCCCAGGGCCCACACCTGGCACTGCCTTCTATCTAAAGTATCTTGTGTTCGTATGGATTAAAAATAAAAGTAATATATTAAAGGAAAGAAAAACAAGAAAAAGAAAGAAAAGAAAAAAGAAAAAGAAAAAAGAAAAAGGAAAAAAAAAGAAAAAGAACTCTTTGTGTTAAGCTCAGCCCCCCATCTTTATCTATACTTAAATAGTGTAAGTCATTCTATCTATATTTTATTCTCGTCTCTTACTTCTTTGTTATTTACCCCAACCTCCTGTAGACTCTCCCGTTCCTCTTCCTTAACCTTGTATTCAGATAAACATTTATACAAATTTGTATAGACATCAATATACAATCTAGCTCAAAAATAGTCCCTTCTAGTAAAATTTAAGCAGCGTGGATCATTCCACATATTCAAATATTACTTTACAGAAGAATAATCAAACTTTCCCTTCTAATAGGATTTAAACAGCGTGAATAATCTTTCTTAACCTTATTTTCAAACAGTAATTCAAAATAATCTAACCAAACTTTCCCTTCTTAGTAAAATTTAAGCAGCGTGGATCAAGTATTACTTTACACAAAAATCAGTTTACATTCTATCTTAAGATGATCCCAACCGGCTTTCCCTTCTAATAGGATTTAAACAACGTAAATCATTCCGCATGCATTTTACCCTCATCCCTTGCTTGTCTGATATTTACCACTATCAAATTTATGCAGACATTAGTTTAAGATCTAGCTCAAAATAATTTCACCAAACTTTCCCTTCTAATAAGAATTAAATAGCATGGATCATTCCACATATTCAAATAATACTTTCAACAAGAATCAGTTAACCTTCTGTTTTAAAAAATAATCTCGTCCAGCTTTCCCTTCTAACAAAATTTAGACAACATAAATCATTTTGCATCCTTTTACATATATACATTCAATATCACCCCACCAATATACGTAAATCATTCCGCATGCATTTTACCCTCATGCCTTGCTTCTCTGATATTTACCACTATCAAATTTATGCAGACATTAATTTAAAATCTAACTCAAAATAATTTCACCAAGCTTTCCCTTCTAATAAAAATTAAATAGCATGGATCATTCCACATATTCAAATAATACTTTCAACAAGAATCAGTTTACCTTCTGTTTTAAAGTAATCCCTTCTAACAGAATTTAAACAACATAAATCATTCCGCATTCATTTTACATATATACAATCAGTATCACCCCACCAATAAGTTCCGCTTTTTCTACCGGAGAGAGGTCGCAAACCCCCATTCAGTCCACAACTTTGGCAAATATTTTAAAATGTCTAAATCCTCGATCTCCGCTTTTCTGCTTCTCCGAGGGAGGAAAGGCTACCCCCTCCATCTTGCAGCCATGTGGTCTGTTGCTTGCCTTCTCCTTCAGCTTGTCTCTCCTCTTTTCCAAGTGAGTCAGGAAGTCCCGCCTTCAAAGTCTTGTAATAGAAATCTCGAGCCTCCGAAACAGAGCTAAGACGAAGTCTTTGATTCTCAAATGTGACCGTAATGCCGGCTGGGGCGTCCCATCTATATTGAATCTGTTGATTTCTAAGCTCTTTAGTTAAAAAAGCATAGTCTCTTCTTGCTCTCAACATCTGGAAAGGTATTTCTTTGAAGACAATCAAGTCCTGGTCATCAACTCGCAAACTATTATTATGAAACTTTTGCATAATCGCGTTTCTGGATTCCTTTGTGGAAAAATATATAATTATGTCCCTCGGGAGCTGTCGCTGTTCCGCTACCAACGAGTTCTGGCGATAGATTTTCCGAATCTGCCAATCAAAGTTAAGTCCCGGGCTTCCCACCGCATGGCTGAGGGCTTCAACAAAGGTCTGTTTCAGATTCTCTCGCTCCTTTTTGCGGAATCCTCTGACTCTTATTGCGAATGCCTTCTTATTAAAGTTTATCATCACGAGCTGTTCTTGAGTGTCTCTAATTTTTTGTTGTAATATTTGAATATTAGTAGTCAAATTAAAATTAGCCTCCTCCAAGCTTTCCAATTTATTCTCTATTTCAGCAGAATAATCTGACAGGGCAAACACGGCTGCAAACGTATTCGCCTTCATTTGGTCAATTTTAGACTTTAAATCATCATATAGCTCCAATACAAATTCCTTAATTTCTTGTTTAAAATCATTAAGCATTTGAAAGAAAAATTCCTGTGTTAAAAATTCTCCAGTAGAGGGCGTAGGAGACAAGGGCTGCGATTCCAGTATAGATTCTTTAGATTCTTTAGGCACATTTGTAGAGAGACGCTTCGATTTTGACCTGGGTGCCATTATAAATAAACAAATAAACAGCGCTTTCGCTCCCCTCTGTTTCCAAAAAAAAAAAAAATTATTTTGTTAAGGAGCGGTCTGCAGGAAGGTAAAACCGGCTAAGTACATCCCCTATCAGTCACCAACGGGGAGAAATCTCCATTTTGAAGTCCGTTTAAACAAAGAAGCCTCTAAGACAAATGGTGCTGGTGTTTAAGATAGTAATAAAAGCATAAATCTCACAGGGGTGGGACCCGCCCGTATTAATCCTAGCTTCAAACAACTTTGCTTTGTCCTGGGGGGGGGGGCTCGCCTGTCTGGGGCTGCAAAAAAGGCAGCTGAGAAGAACTGGCTGGAGATAAAAGCTCCGCTCACGCTGGATCTAATCTCTGTCCACAGCCAAAAAAAGAGAGAAAGGCTGTGAATTACGAATAGACCCTAGCACACAGAGCTACTCCCTGCCCCTTTCTTAGGCAAAAAGGGGTGATATCTATGATCTTATTTAGATATACAGACCAGATCTCTGAGAGGAGCTCGGTTGAGCCCTCCTCGGCAACAGGCTCCGCCCCCCCGGTCTCCATGGAAGTATCTTTGGACAATGCTGGATTTATTTATTTATTTATTATTAAATTTTATATGCCGCCCAATCCCGAAGGACTCCGGGCGGCTTACAAAAGAAAAAGAGAAAGAAAAAAAATAAGAAAAAAAAAAGACAGTTTAAAATCACAACATGCATTCATTCTAACTGGGGCTGGACCTCAACAATGAGGTCAACAGCCCCAGGCCTGCTGGAACAGCCAGGTTTTAACAGCTTTCCTGAAGGCCATGAGAGTGGGTATGGTCCGGATCTCTCGGGGTAGTTGATTCCAGAGGGTCGGAGCAGCCACAGAGAAGGCTCTTTTCCAGGGGCCCGCCAGCCAACACTGTCTGGCTGATGGCATCTGAAGGAGGCCCAATCTGTGGGATCTTATGGGCCGCTGGGAGGTATGTGGCAGTAGGCGGTCTCGAAGGTACACTGGCCCTAAGCCATGTAGGGCTTTAAAGGTAATAACCAACATCTTGAATTGCGTCCGGAGATCAATTGGTAGCCAGTGCAGATCACGGAGGACAGGTGTAACGTGGGTGTACCTTGGTACACCCAATATCGCTCGCGCAGCTGCATTCTGGACTAGCTGCAGTCTCCGAACGCTTTTCAAGAGTAGTCCCATGTAGAGCGCGTTGCAATAATCCAGCCTTGAGGTGACAAGGGCATGAGTAATCGTTTGAAGTGCCTCCTCATCCAAATAGGGCCGCAATTGGTGCACCAGGCGGACCTGGGCAAAGCCCCCCCCCCTGGTCACAGCCGACAAATGATGTTCCAGTGTCAGCTGCAAATCCAGGAGGACCCCCAAATTGCGAGCCCTCTCTGAGGGGTGTAAATTTTCACCCCCCAGGAAATTTTAAGGATGGACTATCTAGGCTGTCCCTCAGTTAGGAAACTGAGAAGAGCACTGCCTCCTAGAGTTGAACACAGTTGGGTAGGGGACACCTTTACCTTTTTATATGGATAATGCTGTGAGATATTAGAGCATATGGGTGTCCCTGGTCTTTATTTTAACAAGGCATTCTTGCTTAAGGGAACAAGATCAGTTATTACATAGTTTATTGACTGATGCATCAGGTAAACTCTTTCAATCAGTCACTGAATAATTTACCATAGTCTGCATTTAACCCTCAATGAATTAGTCTATATTTTAATTCTGGATGTCACAGAAAGTCCTAAAAGTTTTTGAAGACAATTTATATCTAACAGTGTTCTTTAAAAAAAAATCTGCTCAACCAGATTAAAAATAAATATAGACATCTTCATTTCCCTTGGTTTACTTTCCTGTAGCTGAAATATTATATTGAGTCTATGAAAATAAACAATATGCAAGATAAACATTGGTCATTGTGAAAACTCTTATAATTGTCAATCACAATGCACTAATTTGTGCAATTCAAAACTGCTACATATTGCCTTTTCATTTTTAAATACACAATGTATGATTGTGTGATATGGAGTTACCTCATTCTTGACAAATGCTCATTTTGGTGGTGTTTTCTTAACTGCTGAATCTGTAAAACAAAACACCCTGTGAATTTAGGGTTAAATCTGCATCACAAATCTATCATTTTATGTTTCCACTAGACTTCTTTCTCAAAGCAGCTTAACTTAATCTACAAATGTCATTTGTACCACAGGGAGCCTTAGATCTTTGAACACCAAAAACACTCTATTATTTAGTACCAGCTTAAAATAATCTTTTCAATTGCTATTTTACAGGAAGAAAAACATCAGAGATGAACCGTGAAAAATAAGTTGGGATATTTTTTGTCAGTCAGGAATATTGTTATCTAACCAACTTTTTTCTTTGTCCAAAAAATATTGATTGTATGATATAGATACCAAGGAGACAAAATATGTCATAAGTGTCAAATTTCAAAATATTTCATTTTTTCTTCATCAGATATATATTCCAAAAAAGAAGAGAAGAAAAGGGTAATTATTTTGCTTGCTTGCTTGCTTGCTTGCTGTCTCGTTCACTTGTTCGTTCATTCATTCGTTCATTTAACTTATGACTACAAATGGTAGGTTAAAGACAGTTCTGTCCAAAGGTGACGACTGTAGCAGAAAGAAGAGCAGGCAAGTAGACCAGCTCTTTGCAATTCCTCTCTAGACAAGGAGAGTGTTCTAGACAGTTGCTTGTCATGAAGAGACTGCAAAACAGAAGTCACTGATAGGTTAGAGTTCTGAAATAAGGGAATAGTTATCTTGTTCAAACTTCAGTAGCACCCTTGAAAGGACTGTCTTTATATACTTTTCTTTTCTAATCATTTCCAGAAATTGCTTGTAACCATCTTTTAGGTATTAGGAATGTTTGGATTGACAAGTTTTAGAACAGCAGTGAGTTTCCTTTAATCCTTAGCAAAAGTTTTAAATATATGTTTAGGGACTTAAACATTTATTTTGAATAAACAGCAAAAGGATGATTAAAACATTGGTTTTAGAAAGTTAAAAACAGATTAAGGATCCAAATAAATTAGAAATATGATTTTTGAATTAATTATAAAAATATTTATTGTGGGGAAAATGCTTTTATTTTAAAAAATACAATAAAATATAACTTTAAAAATTGGATATGAAAGGGAACTAGAAGGAACTACAGATTACAATTAAAGGAAAAGGACCTTTAAATTCAACTTACAAATACAAAATAAAGCAGAATACTTTAATAATGGACAAATTGAATGTATATTTTTGAACCCAGAAGTTAATTTAAGTATGTTTCTCTATAAATTTGTTGTATTTAAAATTTAAGAGGAACAAATTTTACCTGACATGATAAAGTTTGATCTGAAAGTTGATTTAAAAACGGCAGGCTAAAAGAATGACATGCAAAAAGATGTTACATTGGATATGCAAAAGAAACCAGCTGATATTTTCATAATTTAAAAAATATATGAAAACCAAGAGAGTGACCTATATTGAATTTAGAAAGAGGCTTGTTAAAACTTTGAAAAAAATTGTAAGAAGGGACATTGAAAAAAAATGAAAATAAATTAATTTCTTAGAGATTACTTGAAAGAACTAAAGATCAGGATTCTTAGAAGGAATATACATATTGATTTCTTTGTTCAAGCTTAAATTTTTTATTTTAATTAATAGTTATCTCGCCAACACTTTTGTTGACATCAGAATTGAAACAATGGAGCTTAAAGGTTTGTTTATATAAATAAAAGATGAAGTATCAGAAAAAGATATCATTTGTTGTATTTTAAAGGATCTGAAAGCTAAAATTGTGTATACAATTATTTATTGAATTTTCAGAGATGATAATAATTTGCTAATATACTTGTGAGGCGGAAATCATTTATTTGCATGTTTTTCCTTTATTTTACTCGTATTCTATCTTTTCTGTTTTTACTGAAAATAAATATAAAAGAAAGGTTTGTTCTTTTTTTAAAAATGATAGGCTTTTTAAAAACTAAATGCAGCAGCCTGTATAACAATTAACATGAACAAAAGTCAGGAAACAATTTGAGTTTCAGTAAAATGAATTAATGTCACATCAGGCTACATATTTAATGAATAACATGATTTTTTTTAAAAAAAAAACACCTAAATAACTTAACAGAAAAGTGTTTTTACTATAAATTATGTCAATACAAATATTTTAAATGTATCAAAGTATAATTATTTAGTCTCCATTCCACAATAAACTAGAATAAATTTGTTTGGATTTATTTTGCAACTGTTGCCATTTTTAATTCTATGGAATCTTTAGCTAGCTTTAGACTACAGTATATATCTGAAAAACTGGAGATATAAAGTTTGGGAAAGGAGAGACACATAGTGCTAGTAGAAAAAGATAAAATATAGTTATAGTGCAGTATTACATATCTACTCAGCTTCCATTGAATTAAATGAGAATTACAGACAGTATTTTGTAGAGGATTGCCATCTGTCAACAGTCAATAACTAAAGACGTGTTACATGGAATTCTGATATAGAAAGAGTGGCTAACCGACTTAAAATGTACTATCTTTCAAAGGAATGAAATACATTTTCAGTACTGTCAGAAGAAAAGAATTGGATTTTAACACTGTTTGCTGCAAATATACATAATACAATTATCCTACTTGGTTCAAAAGCAGGAGTTACAACAGACATTGAATCATGATAACACAGACAATTTGATATAAATAAATTGAGGGATAGAAAAATAATTTATAGAGAGAGAGATCGCAAAATAATGTGTATCACTTTCACTTATAATATTTTATAAAAATGGTATGATTTAGTAAGTTTTATGCTTTATACATTATAGTAACAGGTATTTAGAATGACAGAATTTTCTTTTTCAATATTTTATTGGTTAGTTGTAAACATTCTATTTTTTGCATTTTCATATTATGTGATTATTTTGTTTCCTCTTAATCTGGGATATCTTTTAATGAGCAAAGAAAAAATTATATGGACAGAAGCTTTAAAAGGGGGAATGGATGAATTCTACAAAAGATTTGGGTAGTGAGAAGTTGAATACTACATAATAGAGTTGAGAAACAATTCCATTAACATTTGAAGATTTCTCAGGTAAGAAACAAAACTGACTCAGAAATAATGGTAGAAGAATGCAATTCTATACATGTTCTCTCCTAGGAATCTGATGTGATAAAAATTGTTAATAGTTTCTGTGACACTGACAGCAATACTGTGGAATATAGGAGCTGTGATAGAGACCTTCTTTTTCATGAGATCCTTCAAATATTAAGACAAATGTGGATTCTGGCCCACGAGGTTTAAAGCTTTCCTGTAGCAACTGCAATGAAACATTAAATTCTCAATGAAAACGATGTTGTATCCAGATCATGCTGCAGGAAAATCTGCTCAATGATGATACTAGCATGAGACCATATAAAAGTATAGAATGTATATTATATTCCAAAGGGACAGTGTTATGTATTATATCCACTTGGCTAAAATAGAGTAAATAGCAAGATTTTTAGAATAAGTCAGACCTAAAAGCTTATATATTTATATGTTGCCTCAGAGGCAACAGAAAAAGTTAAGGAACTCTATTGACAATTGCAAAACTGTAGTAATAATATATAGAGTAGGATTGAAAAGTTCTATGTTCAAACCCACCCTAAATCACAAAATTTCAACCCAACCCAAATGTTGGGGTTCCATAAGGTAACCCTTGAATTCCTGGAGAAAAAATGCTAAATTAAATAAAAAGCTGTTTCTCCAGCTAATATAAATCATTCATGCTATATAATATATGAGTTTAATCCATTGTTTTAGATTATGTATGTATCAATAATACTTTCCAAAAATAATTATTCTCCTCAACTATGTTTGTAGTGTGAATATGAATCGTTTGAAATATTTACCTTCCTGCCTTCTGTGAATACTTAAAGTTGCATTTGTTAAAAATGCTTAACTCTGTTGGGCTTTATTGATGAAAAGGAGGGGACTCTATTCCCATAGACAACATTTCATGGTTCATGGAATAACTGGCACAAAGATCATTTGTATACACTCTTGCAAACAAGATGCAGTAGAGTGCACAGCATTACCTACCACTACCATATTAGCAATGCTCTACTTGAATTTAATTACTTCCTTTGTAAAGAAGGACACTTGGGTAAATATAGCCAACTCAAAAAAAAAATCCCTTGTGCCTCCATCATGGAAAGAAAAGGAAAACAAGACATCAGAGTAAGGATAATTATTTGGATTAGGTGTGTTGTCCAAAGAATAATGCATTCATCAGCAACAAAATAAGCTTAGTTTCACTTTTAAATTCATGTTATGAAAATCAAGCTATAAATGCTGGCTGTTTTTGAAGAACAACAATGAAGTGCAATTAATTCATTTAAATTGGATGTGGAGAATAAGCTATGGAACATAGCCACTGGACATCTGAAATCTATTTCATTTTAAACTGAGCCTTTGGAATTAGCAAGGGCAATTATCCTCCTTTAACTCGTTTAATATAGTCTTAATGAGATTCTCTTCTTTGATAAGCAGAATATGAGCACTTACTAAAATTACACACTAGGCATTAATTTATTGATTAAAATATTTTATACCTTGTCTGTTTCTCTCTGTGAGCCCTCTGAGATATATCTATATCTATATCTATATCTATGTATCTATCTATGTGTGTGTGTATATATATATATATATATGATAAATAAATAAAGGGAGACTAGTATAGATCTATTTCAAGCTATTTAACTCTCATCAGCTAGCCACACCCTTGTTGGGAATTATTTGGGCACACCAGGGGTTGTGACTTTATATATATATATATATTAGTGTCACAACCCCTGGTAAGCCCCAATTATGGGAGGAAGCTAACTGCTTCCAACATCTGTCAATCGGCTCGTCACAAGAGTCCATCACGACAGAAACCCAATATTTTTACTGTTGCCTTTTGTTATATTTGTGTTTTTTTTATTTGTGCTGATAAATAAATAAAGGGAGACTAGTATAGATCTATTTCAAGCTATTTAGCTCTCATCAGCTAGCCACACCCTTACTGGGATTCGAACCTGTGCTGTATTGCATCTTAGGCAAACGTCTTAGCCATCAAGCCACAGGTCTCCTCCTTATCAGCTGAAGCCAGGGAAGAAGGTATATATTAGTGTCACAACCCCTGGTAAGCCCCAATTATGGGAGGAAGCTAACTGCTTCCAACATCTGTCAATCGGCTCGTCACAAGAGTCCATCATGACAGAAACCCAATATTTTTACTGTTGCCTTTGTTATATTTGTGTTTTTTTTATTTGTGCTGATAAATAAATAACTAGTCTCCCTTTATTTATTTATCAGCATAAATATAACATATATATATATATATAATGCAGATGAGCAGCTGTCTGCAAGAAATATAAATCCTTCCACTCCCCACTGTCCTGCCAGAGCTGAAGAAGCTTCTTGGATAAGAAGCTAAACAAGAAAGTACAGTTGCCTTCTGCAAAAGCACCTTTGGGACAACCGTGACCTGGATGACTGAGAAGCTCTACAGACCTAATTATAATGCAAGTAGTGCAATTGTACAATAATCATTAAGGCCTGTAATTATAGATTTGTTGGAGACTGGTACAATGATTGCAATCTTAAAACATGATGGAACCATGGTGTAATGCAATGAAAGATTGAAAATATCTGTAAGAACAGAGTCAGCACACTCCTTAAGTACTTGCATAGGGATATTATCACAACCTGCAGCCTTTCATGTATTGACTTTCCCACAAGATTTTCCAAAGAGCAGTTCTATTACACCTGAGCACTTGTTCATCAGGAAGGGGAAAAGTCTTTCCTGCTGGAACATTGTTTGAGGTCTCAAACCATCCCCCAAACATGTTTAACTTATTTAGAAAATCCATGTCACTCTTACATGTACAGGAAACTGCCTTATAGTGAGAAATGCCTTACCATAATGCCACATGTGTCTAGGGTCCATAGGATCTTGAAAAAAAATCTGTACTTTCTGACTGTTGGCCTGCTTTACTGTTTTTATAGCATGTTGGAAATCAGCTCTTTCTGAAGCAAGTTCTGCCACATCACCTAATTAATACTGTTTTACAAATACTGACATCCTTCATATATTTTTAAATGTACAAAACAATCTAACTTCCAAAGGAAGGGTTTTCCACAAATTGGTGATGCTGCCAACAAACCTCATTTTTGCTTCAGCTCTATTTGTCTCCTAAGATTGAGGCATTTGAAACTCATGATTACGATTCTGCTTGATTTTTCCTGTAACATAATGCTGAGCATATTGTTCATCACAGGGGTGGGTTTCAAAAATTGTTTGAACCTACTCTGTGGGTGTGGCCTCCTTTGTGGGAGTGGCTTGCCACCCATGTGACCAGATGGGAGTGGCTTGCCGCCCATGTGACCAGGTGGGAGTGGCCAAGCCAATGTTATTACTAGATATTACTAATTACTAGATATTATTAATATTACTAGATCATTGTGAATGCGTAGATAACTGTGGGACATTACACACACACACCCCCCCACACACAAACTATGACAGTGCCAGGAAAACACCAAAAAATAAGAATCCCCCCCCCCCAAAAAAAAGACTGCCAATGAAACCAGGTTTTTTTTCCTAAGCCTAAGGACAGGAAAGACAAAGTCACTGGAATAAAAACCATCAAGACAATGTGGAAAATTATAAAGGACAGGTGCTCACAGAACCATCAACCATCTCAGAGTTACCTAAACAACGAGGGTGAAACATACTAAATCTGGCAAAGCTGCCTTGCAAGAAACCTGGCCTGCCCATAGAAAAGCAGCCACTTTGAGACACATAAACCTGGTCTGAACACTTAAAAGCAAACATTTGCAAAAAGGAATAACATTTCTTGTAGTAAATATATTTTATAAACAATTAAAAAATAAAATTCCCCCCAAAATAATTAAAACACAAATATTCTATAAATAAAAGAAATCTTTAAAAACCATTGTTAAGTACTACACCAGCAATACTTTACACTGTAACAATTTTAAGTTATTGTACCAGCCATAGTATACTGTAACCATTAGTCCAATCCACCAGCAATAATTTACACTGTAACCATTTCAAACTATTCCACATACAATAACTTAAAATGAAACCATTAATAATATTCCATACACAATAAATTACAATAAAACTATTATAAAAAAATTCTATGCACAATACATTTCAAAGTATTGAGGGTAAAATATTTTAAAATGGTTTATTTTAATTTATTTTGGATATAATCTTTTTTAAAATAGTCTAAGACAATTTAAAAAAAGATTCTATCCAAAATAAATTAAAGTAAACCATTTTAAAATATTCTACACTCAATACTTTTAAGTAAAACTATTATAAAAAATTCTATGCACAATACATTTCAAAGTTTTGAATATAGATTTTTTTTTAGATGGTTTATTTTAATTTATTTTGGATAGAATCTTTTTTTAAATAGTCTAAGACAATTTTAAAAAAGAATCCACATACAATAAAGTAAACCATTTTAAAATATTCTACACTCAATACTTTTAAATAAAACTATTTTAAAAAATTCTGTGCATTAAATAAAATATTATTTTAAAATACAATAAAAAAATAAAAGAAAAAAACAGATCACTTACCAGCAGGCAGAATCAGCAGCACTCCGATGCAATGGATGGATCCTCGTCGTGATGGATGGAAGCAACAGGGAGCAGGCAGGCAGCAGGAACAGGTAAGACACTGGACCCTCAGACAACACTAGGGTCACTAAGCAGGTCACCTGGCAGGCTTAGCCAGCCAGACAAGGCTGGAGAAGGGGGGTGGAAAGCTAGGCCGCCCCCCACCCGCCTCCAGCCGCATAGCGTATGCGAGCCCGAAGGCGAAGGCCAAAGGGAATTTTCAAATGGAGATCAAGCGCGACAAAAGCTTCGCTTCTCCTCCAGCCCGCTCACTGATTGGCTGGACTCTAGCCAATCAGTGAGCAGCAGGCTGGGCTTAGTGTGGACGGGCAGGGGAATGAGAGAGTGAGCTGCGGATGGGCAGGGGAGCGAGCAAGCGAGCAAAAGGGTGCTTTGCAGCGACAGGGGCCAGGACCGGTACTGGCGTTCCCAGAAGTTAATTACTTCTGGGTTCACTGACCAACCGGTACACGCGAACCGGGGCGAACCGGGAGGAACCCACCCCTGGTTCATCATCATCATCATTATTGCATTCTATTGGCTATGCACTCCTTTGTGCAAGGACCTATGTTGAGTTAGATATTGCAAGTTATATAAATCATATACTAAAGTAATAATTTAAGTACAGGAATATGGCTATTAATAATCAGGCATTTCAATGTATCTGGTATCTTTCAATGACATGGTTGTTTACCTACATGGTACTTGAAGAAATTTGTAATTATTTTCACTAATATCAAAGAAATGGTCAAAGTAAATTAACATATTTTCTCCTCACTGTAACCCTAACTTTCACACTTTCAGTTCCTTTACTGAAATAATATACATTTATAATATTATATATATACATTAATATATTATACATTAATAATATAATAATGCATATACATTAATATACATTTATACAACCCTAATATACATTTTATATTAACCAATTAATAGTTGTAACATTTGAAGATTATACATTTATTCTTCTTAAATTGTGTGTGGGTGGGTGTTCTTAAAAAAACTATGACTTTTAAAGAAAAAATGCCATCTCCTGCTATTAATGCTCAGGACTCATGTGTGTGTGTGTGTGTGTGTGTGTGTGTGTGTCTGTGTCTGTGTCTGTGTCTCTTTGTCTGTGTCTATGTCTATGTGTGTGTACATACATACATACATACATACATACATACATACATACATATATACAGAGCTCTTCTTATGCTCCACATCGACTTTTTTTAATTCTTAGTGTATCAATTAACATCTTCAGTCTGCCAGTCAGAGGAGAATGGATTGTAGCCAGATTGCTATGGCCTAATTGGTCTACTGTTGCAAGATAAAGTAAATCCCTGCCAGCAGTAGTAAAGCCTCTGAAAAACTAACTTTCCTAAAATATAGTCAATACTATTTTCTCCAAAGGATTAATCAATGATTCTAGTTAAAACTTAACTGGCCACCTCTCATAGCTGGCAGAATTTGGAACTTCTTTGTGGTGACATCAGATCCTCCTCCTTCTTCTCTTTCAAGGATTGATTTTATACTAATTACAAATGATTTACTTTGTAGGGTGAAGAAGACAAAGATTATGGCAAGAGTTCTTTCAGACCATAATCCAGTCTGGATGGAATTGGGAAGGGTAGCCCAGCCAAGAAGGTCCTGGAGGTTGAATGAAAACTTATTTAGATATGAAAAGTATGTTAATGATTGTAAAAAATTGCTATCGGAATATTTTGTTCTCAATATGAACAAGGGTACATCTTTGGAATATGTATGGGATGCAAGCAAAGCGTATATGAGAGGAGTATTAATGAATATAAACAAAATACATAGACACAAACAAGGGCAAAAACGAAAAGAATTGGAAGAGGAAATTAAAGGGAAAGAGTCAGAGTTAACATTGAATCCAGGAGATACAAAGATTAGGGAAACAATTGCTATATTAAAATCTCAGTTTGATATGCTGATCTCTGACCAGGTAGCTACTAGTTTATTATATGCTAAACATAATACTTTCTGCAATGCAAATAAACCCGGTAGGTGGTTGGCTTATCAGATTAGAAAAAAAAGGAAAGCTCGAAATGTATCCAAATTGTGTTACAGAGGGAGGGAAGTGTTTCAACAGGAAGAGATTCAAAAGGTATTTCGGGAATTTTTTACAGAGTTGTATAAAGGGGATAAAATTAAGGACGGAGATATAGACAAATTCCTAGATAAAGAGAAAATCCCCCTAGTTAGAGAAGAACATAGGCATAAGCTGAATCAACCTATAACCTCTGGGGAAATTTTGCAGGCAATTAAACAATTAAAGTTAGGGAAAGCACCAGGCACAGATGGTTTAACAGCTGTTTATTATAAAAATCTACAGTTAGAAATGGTAGAACCCCTCAGAGAATTATTCAATAAAATTCAATCGGGAGGGAAAGTGCCTCCTTCGTGGAAGACTGCGTTCATATCGTTGATACCCAAAGAAGATCAAGACCCTACCCAACCAAAAAATTATAGACCTATTTCATTACTCAATGTAGATTATAAAATTTTTACTAAAATATTAGCAAATAGGCTAATGGGGGTAATTCAGCAACTGATACATACCGATCAAACTGGTTTTATACAGGGCAGACAGATGAAGGACAACGTTAGATTAATTATCAACGCTTTAGAATACCTGGGAAAGAACAATCAAATCCCGGCCGCATTCATATTTTTGGATGCGGAGAAAGCCTTTGATCGAGTTAATTGGCAATTCCTGCTGAAGACATTGCAAAAAATGCAGATAGGAGATGGCTTTTTACGGTCAATTGGTGCAATATATCAGCAGCAAACAGCCCAGATCATTGTCAATGGAAATCTGACAGACTCCTTTCAAATTGAAAAAGGTACAAGACAGGGCTGTCCTCTGTCCCCATTATTGTTTATTATAACTTTGGAAATATTGTTGAATAAGATACGGGGCCTGGGCGGTCTAAAAGGGATTAAAATTAGACAGCAAGAATATAGAGTCCGTGCATTTGCGGATGATCTGGTTATAATATTGGAACAACCGCAGGAAACTAGTAGGGTATTACTGAATACGATCAATCAATATGGTCAAGTCTCAGGATTTAAAATAAATCTAGGAAAAACCAAAATAATAGCTATAAATATGACTACCAAACAGAAGGAAGAACTGGGGGCGATGCTAAGATGTGAGGTAGTTAAAAAAGTTAAATATCTTGGAGTTAATATTTTAATCTCAAATGGGAAATTATACAAGTATAATTATGAATCACTTTGGCATAGTACACAGTTGGAGTTGAAAAGGTGGGAAAAACTGCATTTGTCCTTGCTGGGTAGAATAGCGGCAGTAAAAATGAACATTTTACCAAAATTTTTATTTCTTTTTCAAATGTTACCAATACTTAAAAGAGATGCGAATCTTTTAGAATGGCAGAAGAGTATCAATAAATTTGTGTGGGCAGGAAAGAAGCCGAGGGTAAAGATGAAAATAATGCAAGATGCACGTGAAAGAGGAGGATTGAAATTACCTAACTTAAAACTATACTATGATGCAGTGGCATTATCTGCAATTAGTGATTGGATTCATCTAACTAATGACAGAATTTTGAATATCGAGGGATATGACTTGTTATATGGTTGGCATGCTTACCTGTTATTTAACAAAAAAACGGATAAGAAATTTAAAAATCACATCTTAAGAAATGCTTTATTGCGGGTTTGGAAAAAATATCAACATAAACTAAATGATAAAGTGCCCATGTGGGCAATTCCTAGACATGCAATTGAAAATATGAATGTAGAACAAAAACACGATAGAACCACCTATAGACAACTTCTTATCTCAGAAAGAGGGGTGATGGAACTAAAATCTTTAGAGGTACTTAAAGAAGAGAAGGTAGTTCAAACGTGGTTTCAGTATGGTCAACTACAGGCTAGGTGGAAAACAGATAAAAAAAATTGGCTTTGTAAAAGTTGAGGATAATTTGTTTAAACAAATAAGAGATCAAAGCTCAATGCATATAAAGAGGATATATAATGTATTAGTACAGATGGATTCTGAAACGGAACTGATTAAGGATTGTATGATAAAATGGGCTCAGAATATCGAGGAACCAATAATGCTTGAAACATGGGAAAGAATCTGGGTAAGAAATGTGAAATTTACACAAGCACAAAACTTGAGAGAAAATTTTTATAAGATGTTTTATAGATGGCACCTAGATCCTAAAAAGCTTGCCTCTATGTATCCAAATGTTCAACCTAAATGTTGGAGATGTGGTTCTTGTGATGCTACATATTTTCATATATGGTGGACATGTCGTAATGTTAAGGCATTCTGGATAAAAATATGGTGGATCCTGCAAAACATCTTTAAAAGAAGGATAAAATTTACCCCCCAGTTGTTTTTACTGGGTATATGTATTGATTTTACAGTAGCAGAGACTAATTTGATTCTGTATTTAATAACGGCAGCAAGACTCTTGGTGGCGCAGTATTGGAAGAAGAAAGATTTACCTACAATTCAAGAATGGACTTTGAAAGTTATGAACTTAGCCGAAATGGCCAAAATCTCAGCATATCTCAAAGAACATTCAAACGAGAGATATAAACGAGACTGGAAAAAGTGGATTGATTACATAAAAAGTAAATATGGGACTAAGAAACTCCAGATAGCTTATGCTTAGTATCAGTAATAATTTAAATTGTTTAAAATTTGGGTAACAGTAAGAAGCTGAGTTCAATGTAGAGATATTTTAGACTGTGATTGTTCAAAAATTATACCACGTATGGTCTTTGGGAAGTCGGGGGGAGGGAAGGGAGGTGGGGATTTAGGGGGAGGGGGGAGGGGGGAAATACAATATGTGTTAAATTCCATGATTGTATTTGTATACTGTGGCTTTTCAATGTTAGTGCGAAAATAGAACAAACCGAATATACTGGAAGGTAATAGATACCGAAGGAAAGAGTCGAGTGAAAGAAGAAGGAGGGTGGAGAGGGTGAGAGAGAGGAGGAGGAGAAGGGAGGGAGGGAATGGAGAGGGAGTGATAGGGTTAAGGTTAGAAAGAAGGGGAGGGGAAGTAGGCATAGAGGGGTGTGTGAGAAGGAAGAATGAAAGTTGGAGGGGGTTGAAAGAGGGTGTATGGCAGGCTAAGGTGGTATACTGGGTTTGTATTGTAGAGGGCATTTTCTATATAAGTGAGGGCCGTGTTTATTATTCAATGTTATATGCCCTGATTAAGCACAGTGAATATATGATTGTATAGAATGAAAACATAATAAAATATATATTTTTTTTAAAAAAAAAAAAAGATCCTCCTCCTTCTAGATATGTGTCTTGGATAGAAAACTCCATGCAGTGTTTTACTCCTTGGATAGCAATTCCTATGCTCAATCCGATTTGCATCATTTTCTTGAAATTATCTTCAAATGCTGTTTTGTTGGAGAAAACATCAAAACATCAGAATGGCTAAACTATTGTATGGATTTTTTCCCAAATTATATTTATTTGCTGACCATCTAATTTCAGAATGACTCTGGTGGCTTACAGCATAAAAATATTGTAATATATATGCATTTCTAATTAGGACCACTGTTTGGGACTCATAGTTCTTTCCCTTGTCCTCACATTATAATGAAACTAACAGGAATTATGACTAGGGTGCTCCTACCATTCATTTGGAACAGTACTATGTAAAAAGATTTAATGGGCAATATTCTAAGCCCATAACTGATAGTTTGTTTGGCTGAAATTCCACTTCTAGCCAACATTATTCTACCTCAAATGCAGGGATGTCCCACTCTTGCAATCTTAAGACTTGTGGACTTCAATTCCCAGAATTCCCCACCCACTGGGGAATATCCCTCTCAAATGGCATGCACAGTCCTCTAGTTATTGCATACACTTCTCACCCCTCCTATTATATTAAGAGAACATTTTAAAAACAAACTTGAAAAATTGAGTCAGTTAGTTGACTTCTGACCTATTGACCGCTAAGGGTAGCATTTTATATTTCTTGGTTGTCATTTAGTGGCAAAATGGATGTATGCACCTGGAACATTGTGAATCTGAGAAAGGTAGTTGGCTTTGACATTGGGGTGAGAGGTGTAAGCTGCCCTACAGATTATTAGATGAGGAGAGAAAGTGAAGAATGTATTAAAAAGGAAATTCTCTGCCAGGAAGACCTCAGAAGTTCAAAAGCTATTCCTTTAATTGCATTTCCAGTTATGTGTATTATACCAGGGACAGGCCAATCATTTTCAAGGTGTTACACATTTTTAGATCAACCAATCCATTCACAAAAGAAAGGAAAGTGGTTGAAATAGAGTTTTTGTCTACTTCATATGCAAAAGAGAATTGAGGGATGGAAGATAGAAGCACAAGAAAGGGATCAAATGGATGGGTACAGGTCCACAGGAAACTGACAGAGCCAACCACTGCCTCCATTAGCTTCAACATTCCTCAAACCCCATATGCAGCATATGGAATATGAAATGAGATTAAATGCTAATTCTAAGAAGGCTATGTATGGATCCTACCCCCCTCCCCAGAAATAATAGGGAAATATATTTCTTGCATTCATTGACTCTGTACCTAAGAGGTACTTACTATGTTGTCATCTCACTAGCAAATAAATAGCAAAAGCATATAGCCTTAAATCATGCCAAATCATTCTACATTTTAGGAGCTACAATATATGAGGAATTAGTATTATGATCATATCTTTTCATGGAAACTTACTGTACAACAGAACTAATATATGTACTGTGTTTCCCCGAAAATAAGACAGGGTCTTGTTTTATTTTGACCCCCGAAATAAGCACTTGGCCTTATTTTCAGGGGAGGGCTTATTTTAGCACATGCATTCAAAAGCCCGATTGGGCTTATTATCTGGGAAGGTCTTATTTTGAGGGAAAGGGGGTACAAGCACACTTAGCATGTTGTATGATAATAAAGTATATCTACATGTATTCTTAACATGGCAGTGCAGACAAAGACAACATAAAACACACAGGACCAGATTCTTACGGAAAAGCAAATTGTATCTACCTAATGAGAGAGCCAATTTGGTGTAGTGCTGGTGGTCTCAAGTTCCAGTCTCATCTGAGGCACAAAGTCAGCTCTCTCAGCAATAGGAAGAAAAAATCAGTCTATATTAGAATGAAAAAAGTCAATATCTCCCAAATTAGAGGCCTAATGAATGCATCTATTCTCCTCATTTCTTAATCCCTACACATTCTGAATTTGGTATAACCCTGCATGAAGCACTGGAGAATTGGCTGGTATCTAAGCAATATTTGTTTGTTTGATTTGTATGCCCCCCCCCATCTCAAACAACTACCCATCAGAATAGAACTGGAAGGAACTTTGGAGGTCTTCTAGTCCAACCCCCTGTTCAAGCATTTGAACAGGGGGTTGGACTAGCCGATACCATTTCAGATAGGTGGTTGTCCAGTCTTTTGATTTGTAGATTTTGATTTTGTAGATTTTATTGTCATTTATAGCCGCCCTTTTCCCTGAGGGGACTCAGGGCGGCTTACAATTCGTGGGGAAGGAGTGCAAGACAAAACATGAAATAATATGTGAATAAAATAAAACAATAAAACACAACATTCATTCAGCATTCGGGGGGGGGGGCGGATGAAAATCTTATCCCCAGGCCTGACGGGATAGCCAGATCTTAAGGGCTGCGCGGAAGGTCTGGACGGTGGTGAGGGTACGAATCTCTATGGGGAGATCGTTCCAAAGGGTCGGAGCTGCTACTGAGAAGGCTCTCCTCCGCGTAGTCGCCAGTCGGCACTGATTGGCGGATGGAACTCGGAGGAGGCCCAATCTGTGCGATCTGATGGGTCGAAGGGAGGTAATCGGCAGAAGGCAGTCTCTCAAGTAATCAGACCCACTACCATGAAGGGCTTTATGGATGGTGAGTAGCACCTTGAATTGCACCCGGAGATCAACAGGTAGCCAGCGCAGCTCGCAGAGGATAGGTGTTATGTGGGCGAACCGAGGTGCGCCCACTATCACTCGTGTGGCCGCATTCTGGACTAGCTGAAGTCTCCGGATGCTCTTCAAGGGCAGCCCCATGTAGAGCACATTGCAGTATTCCAGCCTAGAGATCACAAGGGCTCGAGTGACTGTTGTGAGGGCCTCCCGATTCAGGTAGGGTCGCAACTGGCGCACCAGGCGAACCTGGGCAAATGCCCCCCTGGTCACAGCCGACAAATGATGGTCAAAAGTCAGCTATGGGTCCAGGAGGACTCCCAAGTTGCGAACCCTATCTGAGGGGTATAGAATTTGACCCCCCCAGCCTGAGTGGTGGAACACTGGCCAAATTATTGGGAGGGAAACACAACAGCCACTCGGTCTTGTCCGGGTTGAGTACCAGTTTGTTAGCGCTCATCCAGTTCTTAATGGCCTCAAGACCCTGGCTCATCACGTCCACCGCTTCATTGAGTTGGCACGGGGCGGACAGATACAACTGCGTGTCGTCCGCGTATTGATGGTATTTTATCCCTTGCCTCCGAATGATCTCGCCCAGTGGTTTCATGTATATGTTAAACAGTAGGGGGGATAAGACCGAGCCCTGCGGCACCCCATAAGTTAGGGGCCTCGGGGACGATCTCTTCCCCCCAACCAACACCGACTGCGACCTGTCCGAGAGGTAGGAGGAGAACCACCGTAGTACGGTGCCTCCCACTCCCACCTCCCGCAGTCGTCGCAGAAGGATACCATGGTCGATGGTATCGAAAGTCGCTGAGAGGTCAAGGAGAACCAGGATGGACGCATGGCCTCCATCCCTGGCTCTCCAGAGATCATCGGTCAATGCGACCAAAGCGGTTTCTGTGCTGTAACCAGGTCTGAAGCCAGACTGGAAGGGGTCAAGATAACTAGCTTCCTCCAAGGACCGTTGAAGCTGGAAGGCCACCACCTTCTCAACAACCTTCCCAACAAAGGGAAGGTTGGAGACTGGACGGTAGTTGTTAAAAACGGCTGGATCCAAGGATGGTTTCTTCAGGAGGGGTCTCACCACCGCCGCTTTAAGTGCGGTGGGGAAGTGCCCCTCCCGAAGGGAGGCGGTTACGACCGCCTGGATCCAGCCTCGTGTCACCTCACTGCTGTTGGCAACCAGCCAGGAGGGACACGGGTCCAGTATACAGGTGGAGGCACTCACAGCTCGTATGGCCTTGTCCACATCCCCAGAGGCAACATCCTGAAACTCAACCCAGAGATGGTCTGCCAAGCTATCCCCTCGTGTCTCGGCTGGATCTGCAGAGATGGAGTCCAAGTCCGACCGAAACCGAGCAACTTTGTCCGCCAAGAACTGGACATACTCCTCAGCCTTACCCTGTAGGGGTTCCCCCGCATCCCTCCTATTTAGGAGGGAGCGGGTTATCCTAAACAGGGCGGCTGGGCGGGACTCAGCGGACGCAACCAAGTGGCAATATATGTTCTTTTAGCTGTCCTCAATGCCCTGATATATTCCTTGGTGCATGTTGTCAGAAGTGCTCGGTTCGATTCGGACTTATCGGACCTCCATAGGTGCTCTAGGCGTCTCCTCCGGCGCTTCCTCTCCCGGAGCTCCTCGGTGAACCAAGGAGGTCTCCGGGATCCGCCGACCCGGAGGGGCCGTAGTGGCGCAATCCGGTCAAGGGACTCCGACGCCACCGAGTGCCAGGCAGCAGCCAGAGTCTCCGCCGAACTGTGGGTGAGAGTACCAGGAATTACCCCAAGCTCTGTCTGGAACCTTAAAGGGTCCATAAGATGCCTGGGGCGGAACCACCTGGTCGGTTCCTCCTCCCTACAGTGGGGGTTTGGCCTCCAGAAGTCCAGCCTCAGTAGGCAGTGGTCTGACCACGACAGGGGTATGATCTCATTACCCCTCAGACCAAGATCACAAGTCCACTGCTCCGAGAGGAATACGAGGTCAAGCATGTGACCCGCTGAATGAGTTGGCCCCCGAATTACCTGGGTCAAGCCCATGGCTGTCATGGAAGCCATGAACTCCTGCGCTCCATCAGAGTGTTCACCGAGCGAAGGCAGATTGAAGTCCCCAGAACCATAAGCCTGGGGAACTCAATTGCTAGCTCGGCTACTGACTCGAGGAGCGAGGGGAGGGCTGCTGCAACGCTGTTGGGAGGCAGGTACGTTAGCAGCAGACCCACTTGACCCTTGAGGTCCAACTTCACCAGTAGGGACTCACACCCGACAAGCTCCGGAGCAGGGATCCTACGAGGTGTTAAGGACTCCCGGATAACAATAGCCACACCGCCACCCCTTCCCTGGGCTCTCGGCTGATTGTTGAAAGAAATGTCCTTCTGGGTTCAGCTCCAAGTGGGGAAGAAGACACTGGAGACATGGAGGCTGCTTGGAAAGATGGTTTATTGTTGGACAGGGCCACATGGCTTGAGCCCTGAACAGAAAAGGTGATCACATGTTTCAATGTTGATGGAGAAGAAGAGAAGGGCTGAGGAAGGGGCTTGCTAGGCTTTTATACCCTGTTCAGTCCCACCTCTGTTTCCTGTTCCTGTGTAAGAAATGTATTCTGACTGGTTGTCAGACTCCCATGGTGCCATGCAGGGGGCTACTCTCTAGGCTGTGATGAGTTCTCAGTTGTCTTGTGGTCAGTTGAGTAATATCCCTTCCCCCTACAGCTGCAGTGAGGAGAAGTCTTTATTATGTAAAGTGGGCTAGCTTGGCCATCTTAATGGCCCATTAGCTGGGGATGGGCAGAAAGCTATAGGCAACTATTGTCTTTTAAAACATGTTTCTTTTCACATCCAGAGAAATATTCTGCCTTTTCAATATTTCCTATGATATTTCATTTTTCTGGGAGAGGGCTGGATGATAACTTCCCACAATCCCTCCTTTTTTTTTTTTTCAAAACATGTGAGTGGAACATGTTTTGACAAAAGATTAAAATTGGTTAGATGAGGGAGACTTAATTCTTCTGATGAAAAAGCATTGAGAGAGACAGTAGAGGATCTCTTCAGTGGCTCCCAGATAGCTTTCAACCATGAAGGTCTAGCAACCAGGGCACAAATTTCTGGAAAGAAATTTACAGTATCCAATTTTCCATGCCAATTAGTATCAGATATCATTTTCTGTGAGCTTTCAAACAGGTTTTTAAAAAAAGCAGAAATCCCAAAAATTATTCACAGCCTTGCTTTCCCTTTAAGTTACAGGCTGCCCATTTTAAAAGGGATGGTTCTTCAACCTGCCCTGGCTCTTATTTTAGTGAGGCCAAATTGAGTTCAGATGGTGTGCAATCCAAGTTATCTAGTATTTGTAAAATTACACAGAATGAGCCTGGGGACTCCTGGAGACTCCCTACTCATGAGACCACCAGTGCAACATATCCTGTTTTACTGGGCAGCGTGGTGTTTTTTTTTTTGTCACAGTGAGGGCTTGGGGTTTTTGGAGATCCTCTCTGCCAGCTCTTCAACTGGGGGAATTGCTTGAGGGGAATTGATCCTCCCCCAATGGGATTAAAAGGGAGAAATCACTGTTTAGGCTTTTGTGCCAGGGAAAAAATCAAGCTAGGAAAAAACTGTGTGTGGAGGAGATAGTTTCAATCTAATTCTGAATAGGCTCTTCTCTCTCTCTCTCTCTCTCTCTTTTTTCTTTTTCTTTGTGTGTGTGTGTGTGTAGCTGGTTCTACAATACAGAAAATACAGACATTTTGGACAAACTTTCCCTCCCACTAGACAGAAATCTAAGGTGTTCAAAATTGCTGTACTAGCCATTCTCAAATACAATTCTTACATGAATACATTAAACTGATTACAATATAAATGAGACAAGAAAGAAACCTTACAATGAATTTCTGTGAAGGAAGCAAAGAAAGAAAACTTTAGGATCAATTTTCACCCTCCCCTATAGTCTTTACAGCTGTCTTCTGGGGATGGAAGAAAGTCTTTTGGTCTTTACTTCTCCATCTCAGCGTCCATTCTTTCATATCTGCTGGGTGGCATTAAGCTTAGCTTGCTGATAAGAGTGGTCAGTCAGGCTTGGTAGTCAGTTCCAGACTTGGCTAAGTTTTTTTTCTCCCTCATGTCAGGTTTTATCAGGTTGCAATCACCAGCAGCCAATTCAAGAGTTATGTTTTGAGCTAGCAGTCCTTTGTTTCTGAGGTGAAGAAAAGAGTATACAGTTCTTTACAGACATATCTTTAGTCTCATGTTGTGGAATCTCACCCATCTTCTGTCCAAGTGTGGAAATCCAAATGTTATTCTAGAAGGCAGATGATGTAAATTTCATGGAACATGACATTCCCACTGCTTCTATGATTGAAACACTTTTGCAGTAAGATGAGTAAATTTTCAAAAGGGACAACAACTTGTGTTGCAAACAAACAAACAAAATATCATAGGGTAGAGCACCTTGACTCACAAGCTTTTAAAAATGCACTCAGGTGTAAAAGAGAAAGGGAAGAAAAACAGCTTTAAAAAAAATGCAATTAAAAAAAAGGTACTTTGAGTCAACACTCCCAAAACATTAGATTCCATTCAGATGGAAGCAAATTCTCATCAAGTATGTTAAAACTTTTACAAATGTAAGCAAAATATCTCGAAATCATTTCTTTGTATAGGTTTAATTAAGCATTTTAAACCTCACAAATTTCCAGAAGAAAAAAAAAATCAAAATTGTGTTCAGAGCAGAAAAGGAAATGCAATTGCATAACTTTTATAGATGAAAAGATAACAGTGAAAGGTAAGGGTAAAGGAGCAGGTCACCCATTTACTCCAACTTTCTCAGAAGAGAGAGGAAAAAAAATGGTTAAAGTGGCAGATTTTTGTGGCTCTGTGAGCTGGGTGTGCCATGTACCATCCTCCTTCCAGGCACATGCTCCCCAATGTTTGCTCCCATCGGCAAAGACAGTTATAGTGTCTTTGATAGGAAAAAGCTGTTGAAGGAGGCTTCCACTGGAGCGGAAGGGCTTTTGTAATTAGGGCTGCAAAAAGGGTGGGTGTCTGAGAAATAGTGGACAAGTGTCATGAGATCACATTCTTGGGGAATCAAATTTGGATTGGGGAGGCCGCACTGCAGCGCTTCCATGGGTTGGATAATTTTATTAACAGACCGCAAATCATGCAAAAGACGCCATTTACCAGATTTCCTTTTTTTATAACAAACACAGGGGTGTTATAAGGGGTGTTATAAAGGCTGTGGGATATCTCTTTCCTCTTCCTCTCTTCTCTCTCTTTCCCTCTTTTCACTTTCTCTTTCCCTCTCTTCCATTCTTCTGTCACTTTCTTTTTCTCCCTTCTCTCACTCTTTTTCTCTCTCCTCTTTGTCTCTTTCTGTCTCTTTCACTCTTTTCCTTTCTTCCCCTCTCCCACTCTTTCATCACTTTCTCTTTACTCTCTACTGCCCAACCTGTCCTCATAATTTACCTACTTTCCTAAATAGGCACAGTTCCCTTAATGGATCCCTCGCTCACTCAAACACATACACACACATACCATTAAACAACCATGCAACTTACTGTTTCTTTATATGAAAGGAATTAAAGTACATTCATACCAACTTTTACCGTCAACACTCACATTTGCACTGCAATCAGGCTGCTTGTGTAAATTAATTTCACATACAAAAATATCCCATTTCATTTTTTCTTCATACAAAGCGATTATTACAATTATTTCAGGGAGCTGTGCATAAGCCAATGAGCTCCATTTTCTATTATTAAGGGATCTCAACTTCCCTCCAGGCCTGGGGGAGGTTCTGTCCCTTTAAATCTTCAATTTCCTTTACTTGGGGAACATGTGGCTCATTCTGCAAGCAGTGGGGAAACTCAGAGAGAGCAGTTTAAATCCTAACTACTCTCCCCTCCCCCACAGCTTCAAGCCCAAGCTTATTTATTTAGGTAGCTGGTCAAACATATCACCATCAATTCAATTCAATATGTTATTAGATGCACATCTAAGAATTTTTTAACAGACATTACATCAAAGTAATCAAGTCCAATTACCTAGGACTTCCCATTCAGTCAGGCTTTTCCTTATTACCTGCTAACTTTCTTACTTTTGCTCGAAGTTACACCCGTTGTTCTATCTCCTTAAGCACTAGATTGTTAATAACTGTCTCTGCCCTGGGGTGTTCCGTTTTAAAATTGGATCTGCCAGCCCACGCTGGCTAATTTTTAAAGATCCAAACTCTTATATATCTTGAACTCCCAGCAGCGCTGGCATATTTTTAAAGGTCAAGATTTATAGAGACAATGTATAGAGATGTTTGTCCACACATTGTTTGCATTGGCCAGGGTTCTAGGTTGGTCCTCCCAGCTGAGCGCTGGCATAGTTTTAAAGGTCCAAACTCTTAGCTCTCCCAGCAGAGCGCTGGCATAGTTTTAAAGAGCAAGATATATAGATATTTTATTAACACATCATTTGCATCTGGGTGGGGCTTGAGCTCTACTTTTCTTTTAAAAGACAACTATTAACAGCTTTCTAACATATCCCTATGGACTCCTTAGTCGCTTTGGGGAAGAAACTCAGGTAGAACTTCTCTTCAGTTCATCTGATGGTGGCCAGAAAATCAGCAAACTTGTTACAAAATAAATCAAAACTGTCTTCTAGGGGCCAGGTTTCGAGTAGGTTGGCCAGATAGATGTGCAGAGGGTTTTTTACTCAGGGTGAAGGCAAACCTTTAGTAGGAATTTCCTTCATCTTATACATGCACACACAAGGCAACACTCTCCTCCCTCCCCCAAAAGGAAAAAAAAAAATCTATACTCACCTGAAGGGTAAATCTTCCAGGCCTGAAAAACATGAAAACAAGGTTCCCTCCCCCACAGAAAAGGCATTGTTGGGGGATTAAGGGTAAGGGAGAAGCTTGGGGGGGTAGAAAGCTTGCAGGCAGAGTAAAAAAAAAGGGTAAAATCATCAGTTACTAAAAAGAGAAAGTGGTAACATTATGGGGATATCACAGATGCAAAATGGGGTCTGGATTCACATGCTTCAGGAAGGAAATAAACAGGTAAAATCATTTAACACGATAGAAGCAAGGATGAAACTTTTCCTGTAAATGAACTTAAAACATTTCCTGGGTTGTTACTTTAAGGCAAAGGGAAGGAAGGAAGTGAAACAGCATGGGGTCCACCATTGAACCCCTCAATACTTAATCAGGCTACTTGTCTTCTTCCAACTCAAAACTTCAAAATTAAAAACTCTGCTTATGCTCTTTCACCTAAAGAACAGACATAAGGAACATATTTCTTTCTGCTTGAAACACAGGAAAATAGTTTTTTCGCAAGTAGGAAAACTGGGTGGGCAGTTAACCACATTATCTTAGTCATAGAGCGCAGTTTAGGATAATCAAAGTTCAACTTGTAAACAAGCTATAGGTTAACCATATTTTTAGCAATATATCTGAGTGGCGTTCTGACTTTTCCTCTTTCTGCATGAGTAACTAAGATTCACTTCTCTTTTAGTTTCACTTTACTTCCCTATTGTGGTTTGGGAATCATGTATTGTAATTTTCCTTAAATATTTGTAATTTACCCGAAATAACCTTGTGCTGACTTAGGTGAGAAGTTATGACCTGGACTAGTGCACGCCTATATGACGTCTATATGATTTGTAATAACCATTTCAAAGGTATAAAACCTCTGTCAAAATGTACCTAAGTCAGATCAGTTAGGTGGAAATCTACTGGTCTCTTGAATGCATTCAATAATAATAAACCTTTCTTCTCTGGAAAAGGTATCGTCTCATATTCTTACGTAAGTAGAAAGGCAGACCCTGATTTTGCCATTACATTTCTTGGCGAGCCAGCCAGGAGACGATAGGGTTTTTGGGGACCCTCTGGGACACCTAACCCGGGGGGCTGGGGGCTCATCGGGTCAGGAACCTCTCTGGCGCCAAACGGACCTTTTGTTCCGAGGGAATTTCCCGGCAGTGAGGAGCACTCGGCCTCGGCGGTTAGTGGTCTCAAGAACCTCAGAAAACCAGAGGAGAAAGGAGAAAAAGTCTGGCCAGCACCGGAGGAGGAAAACCACAGATAAAAGGCAAGTAATTGTGGGTTTTCTATTTAAGGCCCGGTTTTTCTTTTAAACCAGAGAGTGAGGTCTGATCCACCTTGCTAGGTATAAAGGTTTTGGGAATTGGACTGTCCAGAATATATGTATGTGTTTAAAAGGGTAAAGTGTTAAGATTGTGTTATCCAGTATTTGGGAAAATTATGGGTGGAGGAAGTAGTAGTCAGACTCCGCTGAATTCTATGTTAAATCATTTTAAAGAAGGATTTATGAGTCAGGATTATGGAATTGAGTGGAGTAAACATGAGCTTAGGAAGTTTTGTGAATCAGAATGGCCCAGATATGGCATTGGGTGGCCTGAAACAGGTACTTTTGACCCCCACATAGTTTTAAAAGTCCATAGGTTGGTGTTTGATCCTAAGCTAGGGAGTTTAACTCAGGCTCCATATATAGATGTTTGGGAAAAAATTGGTTAATCAACCCCCAGCTTGGTTAAAGAAATGTAAACAACAATGTATTCTTATGGCTGTCAGAGTTACAGACCCCAAAAGTCCTAGGCAGAGACCACCAGTCTTGGCTAGTGCCCCAGAAGAATTGCCACAGCCCCCTCCTTACATGGCACCTAGGGGAGTCAGCTTGCCAGCCACACCGCAATCCTTGTCACTGACATATTCCAGAAGAACTGCCCCCAGCACAGGGGATTCTACAGGTCTGTTACCTATTGAGGGAATCGAGCAGGGATTGGATGCTGTAATTACTAGTATGGAACAAATAAGATATAAAGAGAAAGAAGAAAAGGCCCCTCTAAGCTCACCCGACACAATGGGACCAGAGTTTTGGGAAAAGAAGGAGGAAGAGATGGACCAATTGTTGGGAGCTGTGGGTGGAGAAGCGGAACCAGTGTCAGCCAGAACTAGAGCAAAGACAGAGACTGTTTTTACAGCACCACTCAGACGAGTCAACCAATTCTTAGTAAACCCAGATGACCCCTCCCAAGTTTCAACAGGGACGTTGTTTCAGCATGTTCCTTTTACCACCTCTGATTTGCTAAATTGGAAAATGCACTATGGGCCTTATAGTGCTAAACCAAACGAAGTGGCAGAATTGGTAAAAACTATTGTGGATGCTCATCACCCAACTTGGCTAGATTTACAACAACTTATGGCAACACTTTTCAATGCTGAAGAAAGGGAAAAGATCAGGAATGCAGTGTCTAATATTTTAAAACCAGATGTCCCTGCACGTACAACTTTAGCAGACTTTATTGAACAGCGTTTCCCCTCAAAGGATCCTAATTGGAGTCCTTACGATTCTCATCAATTAAACTTATTGCTCAATTATCAACAGTTAGTAGTAAAGGCTGTGCGCATAGCAGGAAAGCCTGCAACGAATATGTCAAAACCAAGTTTGATAACCCAAGAAGCTACTGAAAGTCCGGAGGCATTTTATTCTAGATTGGTTGAGGCATATCAGATGTATACTCCTATCGACCCCACCCTTCCTGAAAATGCTCGTATGCTAGCAATGGCTTTTATTTCACAATCAGCTCCAGACATAAGACATAAGCTTCAAAAGTTGGAAGGAGCGTTGGGAAAACCTCTTAGTGAACTCATGGAAGTTGCCAGGAAGACATTTGTCAACAGGGATTTATTGGAGGAGAGAAAAAAGGATAAGCAGATGAAGAAAAAAGCAGAATTGCTAGCCACCGCTTTAATGACTGTGCCAGGGGGAAATAGAGGAAGTAGGGAGAGGACTATAATCCCCTCCTTGGGTCAAAATCAGTGTGCCATATGTCACAGGTATGGGCACTGGAAAAGAGATTGTCCCAGAAGAGAAGGAATTGGGAAAAGGGAGATTGAACAGCCAAGGGTAACTAGAAATCCTTCCCCTTTGCCAAGAAATCTCTTAC
Source organism: Thamnophis elegans (assembly GCF_009769535.1). Classification (NCBI taxonomy): domain Eukaryota; kingdom Metazoa; phylum Chordata; class Lepidosauria; order Squamata; family Natricidae; genus Thamnophis; species Thamnophis elegans. Next base: position 28,461,675 of record NC_045551.1, read on the forward strand.
ATGTTTCTTTTCACATCCAGAGAAATATTCTGCCTTTTCAATATTTCCTATGATATTTCATTTTTCTGGGAGAGGGCTGGATGATAACTTCCCACATGATGAAGCACCTGAAATCCGTCTGGGCACATCTCTATGAGGGGGACTCCTCCCTCCGTGCCCAGCCATGTCTCAGTAATACATGCCAGGTCTGCCCTCTTGTCTAAAATTAAGTCCCGGACGAGGGGAGCCTTGTGAACAACAGACCTGGCATTTAGCGACAACAGCCTGAGACCAGGGTCCTGATTACTCGCACCATCTGACCTCGGAGTGGGACTCATAGGGCCGGAAGGAGGGATCTCTGTGATGTAGCGAGCCCTCCTTCCCCGGTAATGGCCAGCCCTAAAGTCCCCGCCGTATCTGCCCCTCCCTGTTATGATCGCAATGCTCCGACCCTCTCCTGTGGCCGTAGTCCCCCCAACCGCCCCGGTGACCCCCACATTCCCCGGCAGGTCCTCCGAATCAAACATACTCAGGCACTCACACAAACAGTCCCCACGCAGTAGTTAAAAAACACAAAAAATACAACAATAATAGTAATAATAAAAGTGGGGTCATTCACACTCTCACATGCAATCTCATACACTCAACATACCAGATTAAAAAATTGATTAAAATTGTGCGGGCACACAAAGTCCGTACTTGGCTTATGTTAGCTACCAAAGCCGGTAGAGAGTCCGATATAGCAAAGATGGAAAATATAAGTCCAGAGGTGTCTTCCGCCCTCTCCTAAGGGAGGGCCACACCTTGAGAAAGGCTGAATTGAATGGAGCAAAAGAAGGGGGAATCTAGGCAGGTCACAGCAGTGGTAAGCCAGCTTCCAGATCTCATCGGGCGACCTGTCATACCGATCACCCCTTCTAAAAAGTTCAGTACAATCCAAGGGGGGGGGGGATGGCTGAGGAATGAGGTAGGTCCGAATGTCAGTTGCAACAGCAGGGGCCGGGAGGTCAACCATGATGAACAAGGCCTGATGCGTGGGTTCATTCCCAACAACCCCCCTTAGTATCTTTTCCAAGATCGAAAACAAAAGGAAAAAAAACTCGTCTCAGATGGGAAAAGGAGGGGGGGGCTAATGGTCTCAGAGGGCCCCAACGAGCCAAGGAGTTAGACGTGGGCCCAGAAGTAAACTCCCCTCAAGGCCACCAAATCGTGTAGTCTTCCGACTCGCCAAGCTCGCCCGGCGCGGCATGCCCACAACGTTCCACAGACAATGAGCCAACAAGCCAGCAAACGACGGGCCGCAGCAGCAGGAAATAGGGGGAGATCGAAAATCCCCTGATAGTTCGGCCACAAGTCCTAAGAGCCGAATAAAGCTGTGGCATCCACAAGTTGCGGTGTTTTTTCGGCCGACGGTAGCAGCCAACAGCCCAGCGGCAGCGGGCGGCAATAAACACAAAGGGGAGGTCGGGCTGTAATATTTGGGCGGTGTAATAGCCAGCAATGTCGGCGTCCTTCAGGGCTGGCAGCTCGGAGAGTTGAAATTTTACCGGTCCGCTGCCAGCTCTAAATCACAGGACGTTCGCATCACCCCCTAACTCCCTCGGCTCAGTCCCAGGGGCCAATTCCTCCTCTCAACAGCTTTTCTTTTGTTTTTCCGTCTCTGTGGGTTTTTTCCCCCCAATCTCTCTGTTCAAACCGCGTTGTTAGGCGGCGTCCGCGACCAACAATGCCGGCGTCTTTCGGGGCTGGCAGCTCGGAGGGATCGAATTTTTCCGATTCACTGCCAGCTCCGGGACCGCTAGACATTCGGATGGCCTCACCTCTCTTGGGTCAGCTCCAGAAACGCCAATTTCCTCCTCTCTACGAGATTTTCTTTCAGTACAGAAGCCGAGCGGCGAACCCGGCAGCCATCCTCATGTACACACTGTGGTGTAATTTATTCCTGTCCTCTACGTATTTATATCTTCTTCCAGGCAGCTTCTTATTGCTGTGTTCAATAAAGCTGTTCAGAGGCGGTTATTAAAAGCAGCCAGAGCATTAGGGACTCCGGAGGCATAAATACGTTGACTTCCCTCTGACGTCAGAGTCTGGAAATCCCATTTTAATCAGGTTTGTTGATTTTTATGTGTCCAGCAAACCACTTCTCCAAGTTGGTTTCTTTGAATCATGAACACGAACAGGGAACCTTGACTAGAACAGGAACGGAACGTAATAGAACGGAACGGAACGAAGAATGTTGACTTCTGTTTTCTTTAAAAACTCCAGTGATGAACTACCTACAACTTCTGAAGGCAAGTTGTTTGACTGGTTAATTGTCCTCACTGTTGGAAAGTTTCTCTTTAATTCCAGGTTGCTTCTCTCCTTGATTAGTTCCCATCCATTGTTTCTTGCTTTGCCTTCTGGTGCTTTGGAACATAAGTTGACCCTCTCTTCTTTATGGCAGGTCTAAAAATATGTGTTGTTACACCAAGAATTCAAATCTGCTGTTATTTTTGCAATTGAACATCTTTTAGCTTGGTATGGTAAATCCATGTCTGATCATATACCCCACAAACATCTCTTGTAACCCATAAACCCAGATTATCTGCAATCACCTGAGCAGGTTTTTCTGTTTTTAAGCCTTTCTCTGGAGTGAAATAATAAAGATATCTTCACCTGGTTCACTGCACACAGAATAATGTTCTTCTTTGATGGTACTGTGGAATTGCTGATGTGAGTTGTTTGTTTTCATCGTAGCTTTAGTTGCATCAATACAGCCATCAAGAAGATGCATTCTATTTTGGCCTTCTTACAGAGCTCATCAAAACCTTGATCTAGAAACTCCATATTTTTTTCCCTGGGCTCTCTTGACTTTATTGTGGTCAACTACAAGTTTCTTCTCTTCTTCAGTGATCAAACCAGCATCTATGAAGGTGGCTGTAATAATGGCAGTGGTAGCTCATAGATCAACACTGTATCTTATACTGTGAACAGAGACATTTATTATTTCCAATCTATAAAGGTAAAGGTTAAGGTTCCCATCGCACATATGTGCTAGTCGTTCCTGACTCTAGGGGGTGGTTCTCGTCTCCATTTCAAAGCCAAAGAGCCAGCACTGTCCAAAGATGTCTCCATGGTCATGTGGCCGGCATGACTAAACACCAAAAGTGCAGAGAGTGCTGTTACCTTCCCACCAAGTTGGTCCCTATTTTTCTACTTGAATTTTTACATGCTTTCAAACTGCTAGGTTGACAGAAGCTAGGAAAAAGTAATGGGTGCTCACTCTGTTACACAGCACTAAGGATTTTAACTGCCTAACTGCTGACCTTTCTGATCAACAAGCTCAGCATCTTAGCTACTGAGGCACTGCATCTCACACTTCTAATCTATAGTATTCTGCTTTTCTTTTGAAATACAGGACACATATGTTTGGTCTAAGGCCTCTTCCTAATTTCCATCACATTCCTCTTCATCTTCATCATGAGTCATCTGTCCTTCATTATTATAAGAGATAATTACTTCATTTGTCAGTATCAAAATGTCTGGAATACTTATCTGCTTATATTTAGCGAGACTTTGTCTCTCAGTGTCCTGCCATTTTTTCCTTTTCCCTAATCGTTTCTGCTTGGGTACATTTGGCAAACCAATCTGGTGCAATCCAAAAAAAAAAACAGCCTTGTCTCTCTGACTTTTAACAAAAGCAGGTTCCTTCAATCTTTGTCTCCTTAGGGCAGGTACAGTTAATGTGAGCTTTTTTTTTGCAGCCAGCAGGGCAGCCAAATTCAGCACACAGAAGAATTTGACACTTGGGGATGTCAAATGGTTTCTCAAGTTTCACAGAAAAAGTCTCTTTGACATCTAGTTTTTCTCTACCAAGAGATCTCATTTCTAAAACTTTTGCTTTCTTGTTGGATATTGGCCTTTTGTTTGAAGTATAGTTGAAAACGCCACTTGTGCTCCTAATTCTTTAACTTTCTTCTCTAGCTGTTTGTAATCTCTTGTTATGGTTTTCAGAATCATTGTTGTGTCATTTTCCTACATATGTAGGAGAAGAAAGGGGTAGTAGTCTGTGGGGTTGATTATTTTAATAAGGTACTTTGTTATATCTTTGATTTTTGCTGTAGGGAGTCAATATACTTCAAACCTTTTCCTAGAGGTTTCACAAAGCTTCAGCATCAAAACTGGGTCTGGAAAGCTTTTAAAAATGCTTTAGGGCAAGATCCCATTACCTCTTTTGCTCCCTTTTTTCTGACCTGGGAAACAAAGCAAGTCTTATCTGAATGTTCATTTTCAGATAAAGAGAATGTTTGCTAAAGCTTTGGATACTGCTTCTATGAACTTTCTGTCCCAGCTATTCAGGGATTATTGAATCTATGCCTAGTCCCTTCATTATCTCTTTCAGTTGAATTCTTTTTCCACACCATACTACTCAATCTTTTTAAAGCACTATCTTAGCTTATAGCTCACTGCTGCTTTCTCTGCTGCTAATGATGCATTCTGTAGTTGCTACCTGGGTCAAATAAAAAATATTGGCATTTTCATTCTTTCATTCTGTATCACTTCAAATTCCATTTGACGGTAATTGAAATCTTGGGTGTTAAATGAATTCTTGCAGACCTTTGACTGCATTGTCTAATAATTTGTGCCAGAAGAATATGTCAGATGTTCTGAGCATTGTCTGGGATACCCAACATAACAGTTACATGAGGGATGGATGTGCAATTTCTTTCTGAACACAGTGCAGTACACTGTGTTGCCTGAATGTGGAAGTACAAAATGTATTCCTTCAATACAACATTACAACAATTGCCTCTCTCTAATTTGCATCCAGCAGCAGACCATACCATTGTCTTTATATAAAGGATATAAAATGGGATAAAGCAGTATTATTGTGTTTAATAGCACAATATTCTTTTGGGGGTGTTTCAGAACTGCACCTAGTATAACCATGCAAAATAGGCAGTCTCTGTTCCACTCCTTATAATTCTGAGGAACTGGAGAGTATGGGGTTCTCTGTTTTTGAAGATGGATCAGGGTACTAGAAACAGTAATTGCATATCTATAAATAGATGTAGGTAATGACTAACTCAGTTGAGCAAGCATTCATATATCTGCAAAAGAGCCCATTAAAATAGCCTAGAAGAAAATACCATACTACAGTGAAAGCAAACCGCAGTGCTTAAGCCAACAAAAAGACAGGAAAAAATATTTTGAAAGTGTTGTGGAAGCAGCGGCCCATGAGAACCTCAGCTGGGGATTTGCCGGTGGCGGCACAGGGGGTGGAGTGCTGGGCTCGTAGGTAGGTACACAGGCGGGCCGGCCAGGATAAGGGTCTGGCAAGGTGGGCCAGACTTTCTTTGGCGGAGCGGACAGCGCGCTCCGCCATGCCATTGCTAGCAGGATGGTAGGGAGCCACCAGGGCATGGAGGATCCCCAGGCTGGCGAGGTAGAGGCGGAATTCAGCGGAGGTGAATTGGGGGCCGTTGTCGGTCACCAATGTATCAGGGAGGCCATAGGTTGAGAAAAGGCACTCCAGGGCATGGATGGTGGCAGCCGAGGTGACAGAGCGCAGGTGGATGACCTCCATCCACTTAGAGAGGGTGTCTACAACAAGGAGGAAGGAGCGGCCATCGACGGGGCCGAAGAAGTCCATGTGGAGGCGGCTCCAGGGAGAGGAGGGGTTTTCCCATTCCTGGGGAGGGGACGAGGGTGGGGCGGGCCGAACAGCCTGGCAGGGTGGATACCGCTGCAACCAGCCAGCAATGTTGATGTCCATGGAGGGCCACCAGACATATCCGTGGCCGAGGGCCTTCATGTGTACAATGCCTGGATGACCCTCATGGAGCCGACAGAGCACCCGTTGGCGCAGGGAAGGTGGCACGACTACCCAGGAACCCCAGAGGAGGCATCCCTGGAGGACGGAGAGTTCGGTGCAGCGGCGCAGGAACGGCAGAAACTCGGGAGCCCGAGAATCTGCTGTCCAGCCCCGGCAAACAGCATCTAAAACATGGGAAAGGAGGGGGTCGGAGGTGGTGGAGTGCGCGATGTCCGAGACGGAGAGTGGCAGCTCCAGGTCGTTGACCAGGAAGACGCCGGAGGCCATGGAGGTGGTGGGGTCAGAGAATGGGAGGGGCAATGGAGACCTGCTTAAGGCATCCGCATGGCCCATATGCTTGCCCGGCTGGTAGTGCAGCCGGTAAGAATAAGTGGAAAGAAACTCGGACCATTGGGACATGCGCGGTGAGAGGATGGCGGGGTGGCGCGATCCCCCGCCAGAATGCCGAGGAGGGACTTATGGTCTGTTAGGAGGGTGAAGGGGCGGCCGTAGAAGTAGTGATGAAACCTCTTCACTGCAGCTATGGCTGCAAGAGCTTCCTTGTCCAGGTGGCTGTAATTCCGTTCAGCCCTGGACAAGGTGCGCGAGTAGTAGGCAATGGGTGCTTCAGAGCCATCAGGGAAAAAGTGGCTCAAGACAGCACCCACGCCAGAAGGGGAGGCGTCGCAGGCGAGGAGGAGGGGTAGGCATTCGTCGTACTGCGCAAGCACAGGGGCAGCTGTCAGAAGATGCTTGACAGCCATGAGCACATGCGCCTCGCGGCTGGTCCAGGCCCAGGGGGCAGAGGAATCCAATAGGCGGTGAAGGGGCTCCGCCACCGAAGCCTTATGGGGAATGAAGGCGGCGTAAAAGTTTAACAGCCCCAGAAAGGCTTGCAATTCCGCCTTGCTAGAAGGGGTGGGGGCCTTGGTGATGGCTTTCACCTTAGCGGGCGAGGGGTGGATGCCTTGGGCATCCACACGGAACCCGAGGAAATCGATGGCAGGAACCCCAAGGCAGCATTTGGAGCGCTTCAGGTGAAGACCTGAGGGGCAGAAACGGGAGAGGATGGCCCAGAGAGTGGAAATGAGTCCTGATTGGTCCAGAGCGGCAATCAGGACATCATCGAAGTATGATGTCACGCCAGGGATACCATGGAGCAGGTGCTCCATGAGTCCCTGGAAAAGACCGGGGGCGATGCTGATGCCAAACTGGAGGCCTGTACAGCGGAACACCCCTGGTGCATGATGATTGTCTGGGTGGTGGTGGTGGCGTCATCCACAGGCAGCTGCTGATATGCTTGGGCCAGGTCCAATTTTGCAAAAATCTTGCCCTGGCCCAAGGAATGCAGCACATGCTTGACGACGGGAACTGGGTAGGGGTGGGCGTGTAGCGCCTTATTGACAGTGACCTTATAGTCAGCACAGACCCTCAGGGAGCCGTCCGACTTAAGGGGCAACACAATAGGGGTCTCCCAAGGGGCATGGTCCACGGGCTCGAGGATGCCCTGGGAGATGAGCTTGTCTAGCTCAGCATCCACCTTAGCCCGCAGCACCAATGGCACTCTGCGAGCTTTGAGGCAAATAGGGGCCACCAGGGGTCATGGTTTAAGGAAATTGGAGTGCCTGTCAGCACTTCTTCATTGAGTAATTAGGAAAGAAAACCATGAGACTCCATTGATAGAAATCAAGTGTACTTTTACTAATTATAAATTATCAGAAGCGTAGCAAAGCGAAGACTGATTATTTAGGTGCAAAAGCGAGTGATATATAAAATAACCCATTCCCCACCCCTTGGCATCCCAGTTGCAGTCCAATCATAATTCTCCCAAGTGTCAGGTGTGAGATAACTTCGAAAAGCATCACCAAGATGTCAGTGCCATTGGCCTTGGCGGGAACCTCCTCCACATGCACAGTCCAACAGGCAGCAGAACTCCAGAAGCTTCCTCCAGCACAATTAGTAAACCCCTCCCAAATACCATGCCCTCCCTCCCCGTTTCAATGCCAGCCGAAGCAGCAGCAAAGCAGAGGCTGACATCCAGCTGTCCTCCGGAAAAAGGTGGTCAGACCTGGAAAATGACAAAACACAAACAAACAGACGAACAACAAAAAACAGAAAAAGAAAAAAAGGGGGGGGGAGAGAAAGTCAGGAAGGAGAGTCAATCAGGGTTTGTCAGGATAAGTAGAATAAAACTGGCGGAGCAGCTGGGGAGCACGGAAATGGGACTTGTCCACCCACTCGGCATGAGATGGAGGAAAATGCTTCCAAGCCACTAGGTACTGAATCCGATTCCACCGCCACCGAGAGTCCAATATCTCCCGGACCTCAAAATGCTGTTCACCATCAATCAATAGGGGGGCAGGCGGTGGGTCCACAGGTGGACGTAAAGACGAGAAGCGAACAGGTTTAATAAGATTAATGTGGAAGACCGGATAAACACGGCTGAGGTGCTTGGGTAGCTGCAAGCGAACCGAAACAGGATTGATGACCTTGATTATGGGAAATGGGCCCACCTACTTAGGCCCCAACTTCTTAGACTTTTGCGTAGTTTGAAGGAACTTCGTGGATAAATAAACTTGGTCACCCACCTTGTACTGATAAGGTTGTGCACGTTTCTTATCAGCCTGTTTCTTATGCTCGCGATGCGCAGCATCCAAAGTACTAAGTGCCAAAGGCCAAATATGCCTCAACCGCTCACTCCATTCGGAGACGGACAAAATCTGTGGCTGCTCAAGAGGAACCTCGGGAATAGGAACAAAATCCTGGCCAGATACAACTCGAAAAGGAGTGAATCCAGTGCTGCTATGTACGGAGTTATTATAAGCCACTTCCGTGTGCGGCAACAAGTCCACCCAATCATCCTGCTGGTAATTGATGAAACAACGTAAATATTGTTCTAGAACAGAATTAGTCCTCTCGCAAGCCCCATTAGTCTGAGGGTGGTGGGCGGAGCTTAGACCCTGGGCGGAGCCAATGCGCTTAAGAAATTCCTTCCAAAAAACAGAAGTGAATTGCACACCTCTATCAGAAATGATGCGATCAGGCACGCCATGCAAACGGTAAATGTGAGAAATGAAGAGTTTAGCAAGTGCCTTTGCAGAAGGAATCTTATGGCATGGAATAAAATGAACTTGCTTGGAAAATAAGTCAGTAACCACCCATATAACAGTGTGCCCTGGCTCTCAGGAAGTTCGACAATGAAGTCCATAGAAATCTCCTTCCAGGGGGCGACAGGGCGGGCTACAGTCTGGAGTAAACCCTGCGGTTTCCCCACGGGCGTTTAGCTGCTGCACAGACCGGACAGCTGGCAACATAAAGTTCAATGTCCTTCTTCAAAGAGGGCCACCAAAACTGCCGTTTCACCAAATGCAGCATCTTCACAAATCCAAAATGCCCTGCTAACTTGGAATCATGAGCCCGTTGAAGGACAACGAGACGAAGAGAGGCAGGGACGTAAAGTTTCGCTCCAATCCATGGCAAATCGTCTCTCATTGTGCATTCACCTTGATGCTGCTGGAACCAATCATCCAGGGGAAGGGCCTTTTTGAGATCGGAGAGAAAATCTTGAGACACCTCCACCTTTGAGCGTGCCTGCTGCCTAGTAATAACAGGAGCAGCGAGGCTGGACGTGGGAACCACGGGCTGGATAATGCTGAGCTTAGAGCAGTTGTATTGAGGAAGTCTGGACAAAGCATCAGCCATAAAATCTTTCCCTCCTGGGATGTACTTGAGTGTGAAATTGAACCGATTGAAATGCTGAGCCCAGTGCATCTGTTTAGGGGAGAGGCGTCTGGGAGTCCTCAAAGCTTCCAAGTTCTTATGGTCAGTCCACACCTCAAATGGGTGCTTAGCGCCCTCCAGAAAGTGGTGCCACATGGGCAAAGCCCAACGTACAGCAAATGCTTCCTTCTCCCAGATTGCCCAGCGTCGTTCCATGTCTGTGAGTTTACGGGAGGTGTATGCACACGGTTGTAAATTACCTTGGTCGTTAGTCTGAAGCAAGACGGCCCCTACTGCCACGTCGCTGGCATCAGCTTGAACGACAAAAGGCTTGTCCATCTCCGGATGCTTTAGAACCGGTTCCGCGGCAAAGAGTCGTTTCAACTTCTCAAAAGCAGCTTGACACTCCATGGTCCAATTCAACGGCTTGCTAGGCTTAGGTTTAGGCCCTCCTTTGGACTTCAATAAATTAGTGATGGGAAGTGCAATTTTGGCAAAAGAAGGGATGAACTGACGATAGAAATTGGCAAAACCCAAAAATTTCTGTAATTGCCTACGTGTACGGGGCACCTCCCACTCAGTGACCGCCTTGACCTTAGCGGGGTCCATCTCAATACCAGTGGGGGAGATATGATACCCAAGGTAGTCTATCTTCTCCTGGTGAAATTCACATTTGGATAACTTGGCATAAAGTTCAGCGGCTCGGAGCTTCTTCAGGACAGTGCGGACCAACTTGACGTGTTCGTCATATGTTTGCGTGTAAATAAGGATATCATCTAAATATACGATAACGTCCTTGTAAAGGTGGTCATGCAAAATTTCATTAATTAATTGCATGAAAACTGCAGGCGCCCCCTGCAGGCCAAAGGGCATCACCCGGAACTGGAAACAACACAGGGGGCAGTTGAAAGCCATCTTCCACTCATCCCCCTCCTTTATGCGGACCCTATAGTATGCTTCTCTGAGGTCCAATTTAGTGAAAATATGGCCCTTACCCAGTTGGGCCAGCATGTCCTTCATCAGTGGTAATGGGTATAGGTTCTCAGCTGAGATGCAGTTCAAGTTTTTGAAATTAACACATAATCTCAGGGAGCCATCTTTCATTTCTCTGAACAACACAGGAGCTGCCACCTTGGGCCGTGCTGGCTCAATGAAATCCCTTTTCAAGTTTTTATCAATGAATTTCCTCATTTCCTCCATTTCCCCAGGGGACATTGAATATATTTGAGGCTTTGAAAGCTTTACTCCAGCTTCCGGGGGAGGTTCTTGCCGCCGTCGGCAGCTTAATGAAGCTGCCCTCAGAGTTCTGGTTTGTATATCTATTTAAGATCTTAGATAACTCTTTTTCCATTAAGGAAAAAGTAGGGAGGGTCCCTCAGCCAGTTAGAATCCTCTTTGAAGTTCGTAGCCTTTTTTTCTTTTTGGCTGCGAACGAAAGAGAGTGAATCAACGAAAGCTGAGTCATTTACTCCGGCCAGATCTTCTCAGCTGTTTTTTTTCAGCTCTAGGCGAGTTACTTCCCCCCCCAGAACAAGCCTTTGTAATTAACCCATTTAAGATTAATCCGGGCAGTGAACATACCTGTGAATTTTTCCTTTTTCTCTATTTAAAATACCAGCTTCAATTTTATAAAAGACTCCTTTTGTTTAACCTTTTTTTTTTCTTAAAAAAAAAATGGCGATTTTGTAACTTCCGCATTTGCTATAACGATATATCTTCAACTTCCTGGACAGACTTAAGGGATTACAAACTAATTAGCCCTGTTCCCTCGAAGATTTCTTTTTATTGATTGCCAGGGGTTTGTTGAAACTACCTTATCTCAAATTAACGTGAGCAGAGACTCTGTTTGCTTCCCTTTTTATCATGGCACCGAAATCGAAACCCAGACGCTCATCTCAGGCATTTGTTACAAAGCCGCTGTCCTTGCCTTCTACGCCCTCTACTGGAGATTTGCTAACGAAAGAATTTCTTTTTGAAATCCTTAAAGAGTTCAGAGAGGAAATGCAAAAATTTATTTCAGACTTTTATGACAGACTTGATGCCAAGATTGCTCAAACAAAGGAGGATATGATCGAGGTTATGAATGTTATGACAGATTATATTGCTGGAATGGAGGATAAATTGGAACTTTTGGAAGAAGCTAATTCCAACCTGACATCTAAAATTGAAATATTACAACAGGAAATCCAAATTGCGCAAAAACAACTTGTCATGATAAATTATAAGAAGACTGAGTCTGCAATAAGAGTTAGGGGATTGCGTGAAAATGAGCAGGAGAATTTGAAACAGACCTTTTTTGAGGCTTTTAGTCGCTCGGTGGGAAGTCCGGGACTTAACTTTGATTGGCAGATTCAAAAAATCTATCGCCATAATTCGTACGTAGCAAAACAGTGACAACTTCCGAGGGACATAATTATATATTTCGCCACAAGAGAATCCAGAAACGCGATAATACAGGAGTTCTACAATAATAGGCTGCGAATTGATGGACAGGACTTGATTGTTTTCAAAAAAATACCACCTCAAATATTAAGAGCCAGAAGAGACTATGCCTTCTTAACTAAGGAACTCAGAAACTCTCAGATACAATACAGATGGGAAGTGCCGTTTGGTATTACTGTTACATTTGATAACCAAAAACATTGCCTCAACTCTGTTTGGGAAGCCCGAGATTTCTATTACAATATTCTGAAGGCGGGACTTCCTGAATTACCCGGACATGGAGAAAGACAAGGAGAAGGAGAAGAGAAACAGCGGAACACGTGGCTACAAGGCGAGAGGCATTGCTTTCCCCCTCCGGAAGGGCAGAAGAGTAGAGAATAAAGACTTAGTTATGCTTCTAAAACATTTGCTTAATTTTTAATCTGAATAATACTTTGTGATTTCTGTCTTGGGTAAAACGGTATAGCTGCATACTGACGAAGAGACATTGAGACTGAAAGAGACTGAAAGAAGTGGTGATGATTTTGGAATATATATTGTATGGGATTTAAACAGGATTCGATGGATAACTTTGAATTTCTACTTAATTGTTCATGATTTATTTTTTAGGGTGAGGAGAGCGGAGATCGTGATCTTCTTGGATTGTGGTTCGGGTTGAATGGAGCTGGGAAGTGTGGGGTAGATGGGAGGGTAGTGAAGGTTTAAGTAGAGTTTATTTTGAGACAGAAAGTAAGCTGATCTTTGTATAAATTGTTATTTCAATATAATGTTTGGAAAGATATACCTATAGAGTCTGCAGGAAGGTGAAGCAAATATAAGAAGAGTACGGATGAAAATAAAATATATATATGGACACGGGTAAAGGCAGGATGGGAGGAGTTGGAAAAGGAAACCGAGAGAAGTATTTGAATGTTTAAATGGTTTAATAGAGAAGGAGGTAAAAGAGATAAATCAAAGGTTTGGATATTTAGATAAAGAGATAAGGCCTTCGCTGGAATTCCATTTAATTAACTTACTTGGTTTCAATATAGTTTGAAATCCTGCAAGTAATAAAATAACTGAAATTAGGAATGAGGTACATTGTTTAAGATTTAAAAATGATGGGAAGCTGAGTTTAATGTAGAGAATTTGTTGATTTTTCCCGTTTTTCCTTTTTTGTGTGTGTGTGTGTGTGTGTGTGGTTTTTTTTCTTTTTTTACTATTTCCTTTTTTTTTGTTTTTCATTTATCTTTTATCTTTTAATTCTAAAGTTATTTGATTTTAATATACTCCAGACTGTGCTTGATAAAGAGTTATGCCGGGTATGGGACCTGGGAACCCGAAAGGGGGTTAGGGAGGGGGGTTTAGGGGGGGAGGGGGGAGGGTGGAAATACAGTCCCAATTTTCAGAACAATAAGAATGCACTTGTATACTGTTGCTCTCTTTTCTTTTTTTTTTTCTTTTTTTCTTTTTTTTTTTCTCTTTTTTCTTTTCATTTTTCTTAATTTTAGAGTAAAATATAAACTGAATAGATTAATGAATTGTAGAGATACACCAAAGTGAGGAGTAGAGGGAAAGAAGAGGGAGAAGTAAAGAGGGAGTGAGAGGGGAATGTAAGGAGGGTGAGATGGAGGGAAGGGGAGAAAGGAATGTTTGAGGGGGAAGGGAAGTAGAAGAGGGGAATGTTGGAGGGGAGAAATGAAAGTTGGAGGGGGAGAAGAAAGGGTGTATGGGGGATTGAAGTGCTATGTTGGTTTTCTATGGTGGAAGATGAGTTGTGTTCATTGATTTTCCCTTTTTTTTTTTAAATGCACAGTATATAAGTGATTGTATAAAATGAAAATGAAAATGAAATAAACAGTTTTAAAAGGATAAAAGGAAGCTTTACTCCAGGCAAAATATCGATGGAGCAATCAGTAGGTCTGTGGGGTGGAAGTTTATCTGAAGATTTTTCACTAAAAAACCCCTTCAGGTCCCAATACTCTTTTGGAATCTTTTCTTCCCCCTCAATTTTCTCCTGGCCCCTGGCGGCCAATGCAGGGCTGGAGCCAGCAGGCTCTGGGGCATCGGCCTCCCCGTCTGGGGCTGTGCTGGTCCGAATACGCAGCCACCCCTCCCTCCAATTAATGCGAGGGTTCCATTTACGAAGCCAGGGGAGTCCCAAAATAAGGGGTCTGTCCATTCCAGGAGCCACAATAAAAGAGATCAATTCTACATGGGTGCCCATTTTCATCTCTAGAGGTTCAGTGTAAAACTGGGCTGGGCCACCCCCTGCAATGGATCCATCGATTTGGCAAAAAACAATAGGGGTTTTCAAAGTCCTCAATTTCAAGCCCAGTTTTTCAACCATTGCAGGATTAATCATACATCTAGAACAGCCCTGAAAATCTGTATAACAAAGAGACCCAGGTCCCTGGGATTTCCATTATATTTTACTGGCAAGGGGGGACTTTTGCCGTTCTGCATCTTCTGGGGGGGGGGCTACTCTGGCAGCAGCTCTGGCTGGAGGAGGGAAGGCTGTTTCTGGGTTTGTTTGCTCCCATCCCCCCTCGGCCTCTTCACTCTCCCTAAATTTATGCATAGAGTACCTTTGTTCAAATTCTTCCATTTGCTCTCTTTCTCGGGACCTCCGCTCGGTCATGGCTTCTTCCCAGTCGACTGGTTTTTTCTTCTGTTTTCTCCTGGTAACTCCAGCATCCAAACTCTCACAATCTTCCTTTTGCCCCACACCCAAAGTCCATCGGGGCCGAACTGCAGTTTCTTCTATCCTCAGCCCAGCTAGCTTTTCAGGTAAAGATGGTTCTGCAGTTTCTCTTCCAGTCTCCTCATCATCGCTCGCTTGCAATGACATTTTTTTCTCCATTCCTTCTTTTGAGTACACCCCCCCATGGTAGGTTGAGACCTCCTGGTGGGGTGTGAGTCAGTCTTCACTTACTGTCAGCACTTCTTCATTGAGTAATTAGGAAAGAAAACCATGAGACTCCATTGATAGAAATCAAGGGTACTTTTACTAATTATAAATGATCAGAAGCGTAGCAAAGCGAAGACTGATTATTTAGGCGCGAAAGCGAGTGATATATAAAATAACCCATTCCCCACCCCTTGGCATCCCAGTTGCAGTCCAATCATAATTCTCCCAAGTGTCAGGTGTGAGATAACTTCGAAAGGCATCACCAAGATGGAATGTCGGTGCCGTTGGCCTTGGCGGGAACCTCCTCCGCATACGCAGTCCGACAGGCAGCAGAACTCCAGAAGCTTCCTCCAGCACAATTAGTAAACCCCTCCCAAATACCATGCCCTCCCTCCCCGTTTCAATGGCAGCCGAAGCAGCAGCAAAGCAGAGGCTGACATCACCTTTGTAACAACCCAGGGACTCACTGAAAACATCAGCGAACTCGGACATCAGCAGGTCAAGTTTGGAAGCCAGCCGAAGAGAGTTAACACCAGCGATGGACATCGCCCGGAACCAGTCGAGCCCCAGGAGAGAGGTCAAGGAGTTCCTGACCACTATGAGGGGCAAGGGACCGTGGAACCACCCATACTGGACCGGCAACGTGAGGCACCCCAGGACAGGAATAGGAGACCCCTGGTAGTCTCGGAGGAGGCAAGGGGCAGAAGACAGTCGTTTCTGCATGAAGCGGGGGAAAAGTCATTTGAGTGTGTCCCAAGAAACAATGGTTCTCGAGGAGCTGGTGTCGAGCTCCATGTGACAAGGGCAGCCAGCTAGTAAGACGCGGAGGTGCATCTTACCCCGGCCCCCTGAAGTAGTGGAAGCGGCATCCATCAACCAGTCGGGAGCGAGGACTAATGGAGTGTATCATGGTATTGTTGGTAGTTATATTTTTAAGATTGGGTGAAACATCTTTAAAAGAGAGAGAGAGAGGGAGGGAGGGAGGGAGGGGGAGAGAGAGAGAGAGAGAGAGAGAGAGAGAGACTATAAATGTCCAGGAAGACCTTCTGCTATAAAAGTAATTAGCTACAGATCCATAAATTAGGAATTATTTAATAGGGAGTGTGGAAGCCTGTAGTTTAGACTGGAAAATGCTGTAAAAAAGCATCTCAATCCAGGCAGGATTTTGTTAGTATTTTAGAGTCAAGACAGCCATAGGCATAGAATGGGACAGCTTAAGCTTCTTAGCAGCGGGAAGCAGAAGACGGCACGGAGGCAGGACGGCAGCTGGCAGGAACTCTGGAGGGCCGGGGAGCCGAAGCAGGGGAGCAGCAGACTGCGGCAATGTGGCCCTTCTTGCCGCATTGGCGGCAGAGCGCGGCCCGGAAATGGCAGGAAGAACGCTTGTGGCGGCCGCCACAGCTGAGACAGTCCCCGGCATCCTTGAACGAGAGGGAGCACAGCCGGTCAATGGAAGCGTAGAATTCAGGGCTTCCGGGGGCGGAGTCTGTCGCTGAAGGGGGCTCAACGGAGCTCCTCTCAGAGATCTGGTCTGTATATCTAAATAAGATCAAAGATATCACCCCTTTTTGGCAAGAAAGGGGCAGGGAGAAGCCCAGTGGCTAGGGTCTATTCGTAGTTCACAGCCTTCTTCTTTTTTTTGGCTGTGGACGGAGATTAGATCCAGCGTTAGCTGAGCTCTTATCTCCAGCCAGTTCTTCTCTGCCTTTTTTGCAGCCCTAGACAGGAGACTCCCCCCTCAGGACAAAGCAAAGTTGTTTGAAGTTATGATTAATACGAGCGGGTCCCACCCCTGAGAGGTTTTACTTTTATTACTATCTTAAACACCAGCCTCGTTTGTCCTAGAGGCTTCTTTGTTCAAACGTGCTACAAAATGGCGATTTTTCTCCGTTGGTGACTGATAGGGGATGTACTTAGCCGGCTCTACCTTCCTGGAGACTATTCCTCATTAACTACCCAAAATCTACAAACAAAAAAATTTTTTTTTGGAAATTGAGGGGAGCGAGAGCGCTGTTTATTTGTTTATCTCTTTATTTATGATGGCTCCCAGGTCAAAGCCGAAGCGTTTTTCTACGAATGTGCTTAAAGAATCTGCTACAAAATCGCTGCCCTTGTCTCCTACGCCCTCTACTGGAGATTTCTTAACACAGGAATTTCTTTTTCAAATGCTTAATGACTTTAAACAGGAAATTAAAGAATTTGTATTGGAGTTATATGATAACTTAGAGACTAAGATTGCCCAAATGAAGGCGAATACGTTTGTAGCCGTGTCTGCTCTGACAGATTACACCGCTGAAATGGAGAATAAATTGGAAAGTTTGGAGGAGGCTAATTCTAATTTGACTACTAACATGCAAACATTACAACAAAAAATTAGAGATACTCAAGAACAGCTCGTTATGATAAATTTTAACAGGAAGGCATTTGCAATAAGAGTCAGAGGATTGCGCGAAAAGGAGCGAGAGAATTTGAAACAGACTTTTGTTGAGGCCTTCAGCCATGCGGTGGGAAGCCCGGGATTTAATTTTGATTGGCAGATTCGGAAAATCTATCGCCAGAATTCGTTGGTAGCAGAACAGCGACAGCTCCCGAGGGACATAATCATATATTTCTCCACAAAAGAATCCAGAAATGCGATCATACAAAAGTTTTACAATAATAGGTTGCGAGTTGATGGGCAGGATTTGATTGTCTTCAAAGAAATACCATCCCAGATGTTAAAAGCAAGAAGAGACTATACTTTCCTAACTAAAAAGCTTAGAAAACACCAGATTCAGTATAAATGGGAAGCACCAGCTGGCATTACGGTCACATTTGAGAATCAAAGATTTCGTCTCAATTCTGTTTCGGAAGCTCGAGATTTCTACTATAAGACATTGAAGGCGGGACTTCCTAACTCACTCGGAAAAGAGGAAAGACAAGGCGAAGGGGAAGGCAAGCAGCAGACCACATGGTTGCAAGATGGAGGGTGTAGCTCTCCCCCTCCCGGAGAAGCAGAAGAGCGGAGATCGAGGATTTAGCTATGTCTTCAAAATATTTGTTTGGTTTAAGATACGGTAATCCTGTTTAGATCCAACAATTTGCAAGATATTCAGTCTCTAGACTATGATGTTTTCCTATTAGACATTTCAAAATATTTGTCAAAGTTGTGGATTGAATGGGGGTTTGCGATCTCTCTCCGGTAGAAAAAGCGGAATTGGATACTGGTGGTGTAATATTGGGACTGAATTACGTGGAGCGGATGTTGAACACATTTCACGGGACTTATATGTTTGAACTTTAACTTAAATTGTCCAGGACTTTAAAGTGAAGAGAGTGGAGATGGTAATTTTACTGAATTTTGGGTTGGGAGGAAGGGAGCCGGGTAACGCGGGGTAGGTGGAGGGGTAGCGAAAGCCTGATCAGATTACTTCAAGTTAAAAGGCAAACTGACTCTTGTGTAAATTATTATTCGAAAATAAGGTTAAGAAAGATTAGTTGGAGTGACTACAGGAAGTAGTGGTAAATATCAGAGAAGCAAGGGATGAGGGTAAAATTCATGCGGAATGATCTACGTTGTTTAAACTCTATTAGAAGGGAAAGCTTGGTGAGATTATTTCGAGACAGAATGTAAACTGATTCTTGGGTAAATTATTATTTGAATAGGTGGAATGATCCACGCTGTTTAAATCCTACTAGAAGGGAAAGTTTGGTGAGATTATTTTGAGCTAAATCGCAAACTGATGTCTGCATAAATTTGCATAAATTTTTATTTGAATATAAGGTTAAGGAAGATGAACCGGGGAGTCTACAGGAAGTTGGGGTAAATAACAAAGAAGCAAGAGACGAGAATAAAATATATATAGAATGATTTATACTGCTTAAACATTAATAAAGATGGGGGGCTGAGCTTAATACAAAGAGTTTTTTTTTCTTTTTTTTTCTTTTCTTTTCCTTTTTATAATTTGTAATTTCTTTGTATCAATTTTTTTCTCATATTACTTTTATTTTTAATTCATAGGATCACAAGATACTTTAATTTGAGAAAACTTTTTTATTTTTCTTTAAAAAAAACAAACACAAATATGTCATCATTTGTCAATCATTAAGACATTGAAATACAATTTTTTTTGTTGTGTGTACCCCTCCCTCCCTCCACCCCCCCATCCCCCCTCCTCCTTCCCCCCCCGACTTCCCAGAACCCGTACACGGTATGGATTTTTAACTAACACAGTCTAAAATCTATTGAGAAAAAAGAAATAAAGAAATTAATGACATTCTAGATTGAACTTAGCTTCTTCTTACTGAACTAACTTTTAACAGTTTAAATCATTTCTGATCTTAAGCATAGGCTAACTGGAATTTCTTAGTCCCGTATTTATTTTGTATATAGTCAATCCATTTTTTCCAGTCTCGTTTATATCTCTCATTTGAATGATCTTTGAGATATGCCGATATTTTAGCCATTTCAGCTAAGTTTGTTACTTTCAATGTCCATTCTTGGATTGTAGGCAAGTCTTCCTTCTTCCAATATTGCGCCACCAACAGTCTTGCTGCAGTTATCAGGTGCAGAATCAAATTGGTCTCTACCACTGTAAAATCAGTACATATACCTAGTAAAAATAACTGAGGAATAAACTTTATCCTTTTTTTAAAAACATTTTGCATGACCCACCATATTTTTATCCAAAATGCCTTAACCTTTTGGCAGGTCCACCATATATGATAATATGTAGCATCGAGAGAACCACACCTCCAACATTTAGGCTGTACATTCGGATACATAGAAGCCAACTTTTTAGGATCTAAATGCCATCTATAAAACATCTTGTAAAAATTTTCTCTCAGATTTTGAGCTTGTGTAAATTTCACATTTCTTACCCAAATTCTTTCCCATGTATCCAACATTATTGGTTCCTCAATATTTTGAGCCCATTTTATCATACAATCTTTAACTAATTCTGTTTCCGAATCCATCTGTATTAATACATTATATATCCTCTTTATATGCATTAAGCTTTGATTTCTTATTTGTTTAAACAGATTATCCTCAACTTGAATAAAGCCGATTTTTTGATCTATTTTCCACCTAGCCTGTAATTGCCCATACTGGAACCATGTTTGAACTACCTTCTCCTCTTTTAATACCTCTAAAGATTTTAATTGTAATACCCCCCTTTCCGAGGTAAGAAGCTGTCTGTAAGTAAATCTATCCTGTTTTTGTGCTGTATTCATATTTTCAATTGCATGTCTAGGAATTGCCCACATGGGTATCTTGTCATTTAATTTATATTGGTATTTCTTCCAAACCCGCAATAAAGCATTTCTCAAAATATGACTTTTAAAGTTCTTATCCAATTTTTTGTTGAATAACAGGTAAGCATGCCAACCAAATACCAGATCGTGTCCCTCAATGTTCAATATTCTATCATTGGTTAAATGAATCCAATCACTAATTACAGATAATGCCACTGCATCATAATATAGTTTTAAATTAGGTAGTTTCAATCCTCCTCTCTCACGTACATCTTGCATTATTTTCATCTTTACCCTCGGCTTCTTTCCTGCCCACACAAATTTGTTGATACCCTTCTGCCATTCTAAAAGGTTCGCATCTTTTTTAAGTATAGGTAACATTTGGAAAAGAAATAAAAATTTTGGTAAAATGTTCATTTTCACTGCCGCTATCCTGCCCAGCAAAGATAAGTGCAATTTCTCCCATTTTTTCATCTCTGTCTGTATGCTATGCCAAAGTGGTTCATAATTATGCTTATATAATTTCCCATTTGAAGTTAAAATGTTAACTCCAAGATATTTGACTTTTTTAACTACCTCACATCCTAGCATCACTCCTAATTCTTCCTTTTGTTTAATATTCATATTTATAGCTAATATTTTGGTTTTTCCTAAGTTTATTTTAAAGCCAGACACTTGACCATATTGATTAATCGTATTCATTAAAACCATACTGGATTCCTGCGGTTGTTCCAATATTATGACCAAATCATCCGCAAAAGCGCGGACTCTATATTCTTGCTGCCTAATCTTGATCCCTTTTAAACCATCCAAGCCCCGTATTTTATTCAACAATACTTCCAAAGTTATAATAAACAATAATGGGGACAAAGGACAACCCTGTCTTGTACCTTTTCCAATTTGAAAAGAGTCTGTTAAACTTCCATTGACTATGATTTGTGCTGTTTGCTGTTGGTATATTGCTTTAATTGACTGTAAAAAATTATCTCCTATCTGCATTTTTTGCAATATCTTCAGCAGAAATTGCC
Organism: Thamnophis elegans; assembly: GCF_009769535.1. Classification (NCBI taxonomy): domain Eukaryota; kingdom Metazoa; phylum Chordata; class Lepidosauria; order Squamata; family Natricidae; genus Thamnophis; species Thamnophis elegans. The sequence goes on from NC_045551.1 coordinate 28,482,763, forward strand.
AGTTAACTCGATCAAAGGCCTTCTCAGCATCCAAAAATATAAACGCAGCAGGGATCTGGTTGTTCTTTCCCAAATATTCTAATGCATTAATAATTAATCTGACATTACTTTTCATCTGTCTCCCTTGTATAAAACCTGTTTGGTCCGTATGTATCAATTGTTGAATGACCAACATTAACCTATTTGCTAATATTTTAGTAAAAATTTTATAATCTACATTCAGTAATGAAATGGGTCTATAATTTTTGGGTTGAGTAGTATCTTGATCTTCTTTGGGTATCAAAGATATAAACGCTGTCTTCCAAGATGGAGGGACTTTACCTTCCGTTTGAATCATATTAAATAATTCTCTAAGAGGTTCTACCATTTCTAACTGTAAGTTTTTGTAGTAAACCGCTGTCAAGCCATCTGTACCTGGTGCTTTCCCTGGCTTTAATTGCTTAATTACCTGCAGGATTTCCCCCGAGGTTATTGGTTGATTCAATTTTTGCCTGTGTTCTTCTCTAACTGAAGGTATTTTCTCCTTGTCTAAATATTTGTCTATGTCTAAACCATTAATTTTATCCCCTTTATACAGTTCTGTAAAAAATTCCCAGAAAGCCTTTTGAATCTCTTCCTGTTGGAACACCTCCTTCCCTCTGTAAATCAGTTTAGATATATTTCGAGTTTTCCTTTTTTTCCTAATCTGATAAGCTAACCATCTGCCAGGTTTGTTTGCATTACAAAAAGTATTGTGTTTTGCATATAATAAATTAGTAGCTACCTGGTCAGAGATCAACATGTCAAATTGAGATTTTAATATGTTAATAACTTCCTTAACCTTTGTATCGTCTGGTTTCCTTGTTAACTCCAGCTCTTTTCTCTTAATTTCCTCTTCCAGTTCTGTTCGTTTTAGCCCTTGCTTATTTCTATGTGTTTTATTTATATTCATCAAAACTCCTCTCATATACGCTTTGCTTGCATCCCATACAAATTCCATAGATGTACCCTTATTCATATTCAAAACAAAATATTCAGATAGTAATTTTTTACAATCATTAATATAGTTTTCATATCTAAATAAATTTTCATTCAGTCTCCAAAACCTTCTTGCCTGCACTACCCTTCCCAACTCCATCCAAACTGGGTTATGGTCCGAAAGGACTCTAGCTGCAATCTTTGTTTTCTTGACCCTAGAAAGCAAATCATTAGTGGTTAGAATAAAATCGATCCTTGAAAGGGATTGATGCCTGTCCGAGAAGAAAGTGAAGTCATATTCCTCTGCATTTCTTTCTCGCCAGATATCTCTCAATTCAAAATCATCCATAATGTCAAAGAAAGATTTGGGTAACTTTGCTCGCATCTTGGTATTTAGGCGGGAAATCTTCTTATCTCTCTTAGTGTCTATCACTCCATTCCAGTCACCCAATAGTATACAGGAACTATAGTCCCACTGTACTAATTTAGCATGAAGATTTCTATAGAATCTATCTTGCTGTTGATTGGGAGCATAAATTCCCAAAAGTAATGTCTTTTTCCCTTCTAAGATTAAGTCTAAAGCAATATATCTTCCGAAGGGATCTGCTTCTATTAATTCAGCTTTCATATCTTTTCTTAAGTATACAACTATACCATTCTTCTTTTCCATAGCAGAAGCTGCAAAATGTTGACCAAGTTTTGAGTTGATCAAATATTTTTGATCAGTTGACTTGATATGAGTTTCTTGCAAACAAATTACATCGTTCTTAAACTGTTTGAGATAATGAAATATTTTCTTCCTCTTCTGTGGAGAGTTCAGTCCGTTGACATTCCATGTTAAAATCTTAGTTGTCATCTTTGGTTGGTTGAAGCATTTTTAGAGCTTCCTGCACGGCCTGTTTAACCTTAGGTCTAGCTCCTCCCACTGCTTCCAGATTTGTTGTTGTAGTTCCTTGATCGATGGCCGATGATTGTTGATGCTGTTGCCTCTTAGCTTGTTTCTCCATACGTCTAGTAGTCATGCGGCTAGGTCTTGGTTCCATAGCACCTTGCACTTCTAGAGAAGAGAGATGCTCCATCTTGTCTGGTGGTTGTGTAGTTTGCTGTCTATCCTGTCCTTCTTGTGGTCTTTCTCTAGGTCCAGATGGTGCAGGGTGTCCGGCCTTCAATATATTATAATAAAAATCTCGGGCTTTCCATACAGAGTTGAGGCGGTACCTTTGCTTATCAAATGTAAATATGATGCCAAATGGTGCATCCCATCTATACTGTATCTGACGATTTCTGAGTTCTTCGACCAAAAAAGCGTAGTCTCTTCTGGCTCTTAACATTTGAGGTGGTATCTCTTTCAAAACAGCCAGGTCTTGACCGCCAATTTGAAGCTTAGTGTTATAAGACGCTTGCAGTACCATATTTCTGAACTCTCTTGTAGTAAAATATATAACGATGTCTCGAGGAAGCTGCTTCTGCTTTGCCAGCCAGGAGTTAACGCGGTAAGCTTTGTCAATTTGCCAGCCTTGGTTGGTCCCTGGTCTTCCCATCAGGCGGTCAAAAGCTTCCGATAGGATCTGTTTCAGGTTCTCCTGTTTCTCCTCACGCAGCCCCCTTACTCTTAATGCGAACTCCATTTGTCGGTACTGTATCATAATAATTTCTTTTTCAGCATTTTCCACTTTTTGTTCCACCACCTCTGTTTTCAATGTCAAGTTAGCATTGGCATCATTAAGAACCTCTAGAGTATCTTCCACTCCAGAAATATGTTCTGTTAATACAGTTACAAGACTCAGCATGTCGTCTCTAATTTTATCAACCTTAGCCTCAAATTTCTCATACAACTCCTGTTTAAGTCCTTTTATTTCACTTTTAATTTCACTTTTAATTTCTTCTTTCATTTCTTTTATTTCCTCTTTTCTCTCCTCTCTATTATCTCTAAATTTATCTTCCATTTTAATTGTCTGTGCATTAAAAGCCTCGCTTAGATTACTCAGAAAAAATTCTTTCGTTAACACATCCCCAGCAGGGGGCGTAGGAAGTGGAGGCTGCAGCTTTGTACCAGGCACTGAGGTTGTGCCCCTGGAAGTAGAGGGTGTCGACTTCAAGTTAATATTTGGTTTTGAGGCCATTTCAAAATTTGTCTGCCTGCAGTTAATAAAACTCTATTGCCTAAATATACAGCTTTAAGTAAAGAGGCTTTTATTTTGAAATTTAAGGCTTGGCAAAAGTTTCAGTGAGTAAACATTGTAACAAGACCGTTCAACAGATTCACAAGATACTTTAGAAGGGGTTTGACAGAGGACAGTGCCAGGTGTGGGCCCTGGGAAGTCGGGGGGGACTAGGGAGGGGGACCTATGGGGGGTGGCTGGGTGGGTGGTAATATAGTTTCAATAAGAAGAATGCACTTGTATACGGTTGTCTTTTCTTTTTTTTTTCTTTCTTTATATTTTTTTCCTTGGTTTTTTTTCTTTTTCTTTTTATCATATCTTGTTTCCTATTTTCTATCTTTATAGCTCAATATTAATAAATAAGAGTTGAATAAAGGAATACACCAAGGGGAGAGGTAGAAGGAAAGAAGAGGGAGGAGTAAGGAGGGAGTAAGAGGGGAATGTAAGGAGGGCGTAAGGGGAATGCTAGGAGGAAGGGGAGAAAGGAAGGTTTGAGGGGAAAGGGAAGTAGGAAAGGGGAGTGTTAGAGGGAGGAAAGGAAAGTTGGAGGGGGAAGATGGGGTGTATGGAGGATGGAAGTGTCAGGTGGGGTTTTGTTTTATGCTGAATGATGATGAGTTGTGTTTTCTTTTTTTTAAAAAAAATTCTTTTCTTATAGCAAATATCCAGTATATAAGTGATTGTAAAATTGAATGTGAAAATGAATAAAAAATATATTTGAGGAAAAAAAAAAAGGAAGCGTAGAATTCGGACCGAGGCTCGTCGTGGGACACCTGGCACTGGAAGGACGAAGGAGGAAGAGACGCTGTGACAGAGGGAGGAAACTGGCGAAGATCCGGCGTGGACTGGCTGGCCATTTCGTATGCCCAAGCCTCATCAACGGCGATTTTCATGGACAACTCAGATCGAGACAGGATGCGCCGATGAAGATTAAGGTCAAGGAGACCGTAGAAGAATTTCTCTAAAAGACCATCATCTAAGTCCAGGAACTCGCAGTCCATGGCGGTGGTGCGAAGAGCCGCCACATATTGTGCAATGGACTGGCCCTCCACTGGATACAACGACGGAAATGCTGTCGCCTGGCATAGCGGGAGGGAGCAGGCTCGTGGTGGCAAACATCTCTGCCCCGCAGTAGTGGAGGAACACTCCCTTCTTGCACCCCTCAGGCAGGTCGGTGAGCCCGTGGGCTTGGAGGAAAACTTCGAACCGCTCCATGAAGGCATCCCAACTCTCCGCCTCAGGCCGGGAAGGAGCGAAGGATGAAGTGGCGGCAAGGGCCGGAATATGTACAGGGTCGGTATCGCGCATCCGACCTTTGTCACCAGGTTTTTACGAGGCGAGGCGTGAGGTAAATCGTAGAAATTTATTTAACAGGTCTGTAACAAGAACAGTTCAGGAACGCGCGCGCTGGACAGTGCCGCCTGACAGCTATTTATACGGATAGCTGTCAGGCAGCCAGCCAATGGGCGAGGTGCAATTCTCCCACCAGCAGCCAGCCGCGCCTGGGCCAATCAGGTTACGGCGGGGCGGGGCTTGGCTGCTGGCTGCGTCAGGAGGACGCAACAGAAAGGAAAGCAGGAAAACATATTTACTATGTAGGTTAGTTTTGCAAGGACTAAGAAATTATATAAAGCAATGTTATCTGTTTGTCCCATCCAAATGGTTGTTCTTCTAAACTGGTGATGGGCAACCTGGCAGCCTAGTAGTTCTGGATCAGCTCTGGGAATTAGGAAGGGGAGGTACTGTGTTGTAGTGGCTCATCTCTTTTCTCAGTTGTTATAGCCCTGCTTGGTTTGGCTTCTGGTGATGATGAGGAGAGCTGTTTGGACCCTCTGGTCTGGAAACATTTTCATTGGTCTTACACTTCCTCTTCACTTCCTCACTTGAGGCTGTTGCACAATCCGCCTAGATTTGCTGTTACTCAATGATCAAACTGATAGCTGTGGCAAGGGAGGGCCTTTATGTTGGTTTATCTTGTGACTTTTCTGAGTGTCTTTTATTTATGTCATTTATGTCTTGGTGCTCAGTATCTCACAATAGCACTATTGCAACACGCTCTACATGAAGCTGCTTTTGAATGCCTCCTAGAACTACAAATACAGTGGCAGAAACAGTAATGGGTGATTTTTATTATACTTATGTGTCATCACTGCTGTGTGAGCTGCACTGGTTGCCAGTCAGCCTCTGGGTGCAATTCCGTGTACTAGGATTGCCTTATAAAGCCCCATATGGCATAGGGCTTGATTATCTGTAGGATATTCTTTTTTAATCATTCCTGACCACCTACAGTAGGCTTGAGTAGAATGCATGTACACCAGTTCCCCTTAATTAAGCATGTAGTGGGGCCAAGGAAGTATGCCTCCTCTGTTGCTGCCCTTGCTCTCTGGAACTTCATCTGCCCAGAGACTTATGGGAGGAGAAGGAGATGATGCTACTGAACTGAAAGAGTTGATTATGCTATTATGTGACTATGTCATAATAGGAGCCCATTATCATGGGACTTGTATTGATTTTATGTGATTTAAACTTGTTTTAGGGCAGCTTTTTAAAATGTTCTTTGTCTGTTTTATCTACTTACAGAACTAATGGAGTGTATCATGGTATTGTTGGTAGTTATATTTTTAAGATTGGGTGAAACATCTTTAAAAGAGAGAGAGGGAGGGAGGGAGGGAGGGAGGGAGGGAGGGAGGGAGGGAGGGAGAGAGAGAGAGAGAGAGAGAGAGAGAGAGAGAGAGAGAGAGAGAGAGAGAGAGAGAGAGAGAGAGAGAGAGACTATAAATGTCCAGGAAGACCTTCTGCTATAAAAGTAATTAGCTACAGATCCATAAATTAGGAATTATTTAATAGGGAGTGTGGAAGCCTGTAGTTTAGACTGGAAAATGCTGTAAAAAAGCATCTCAATCCAGGCAGGATTTTGTTAGTATTTTAGAGTCAAGACAGCCATAGGCATAGAATGGGACAGCTTAAGCTTCTTATTGTGACTGCATTTAAAATATCTAATTTCACTTCATAGGCATGTGAAGGATCTTGATTAGCACTTGCTCTTCTGAAAGATAAAGGTGAGAGGATAGGGCCAGTTTTCTGTAACTGTAGTTATGTTCTGGAAGTAGGAAACAAAAGTCTTTAACTCTGAACAGTAAAAATATCAGAAGTGGGAAAACTCTAAACATATATTCTCTCTCTCTCCCCCCCCCCCCCCCCTCTCTCTCTCTCTCTCTTTCTCTACCTTCCTCCATCCCTCCCTCCTCCCCCCTCTCTCTCCAATCATCTTGGCAAGATTTTGAAAATGGTTTGCAATTTTCTGCTTCCTATTGAGAGAGAGTAACAGCGCATGGTCACTCAGTTGGCTTTGTGCCCAGGACTTTCAGTTTCTCAGTTTCTAGCCTGAGACCTTCATCTCTACATCAAATCAAAGCATGGATTAAGTTATCTCATTGTACATTTTCCTATTAAAATGTACAACATGAAAAGGATCACATACAGTTCTTGCTTTACAACAGTTCATTTTGTGACGGTTCAAAGTTACAATGGCACTGAAAAAGTGACTTATTGTTGTTTTTCACAGTTACGACCTTTGCAGCATCCTCATGATCACACAATCAAAATTCAGATGCATGACAACTGGCTCATATTTATGACAGTTGCAGTGTCCCGGGGTCATGTTATCCCCTTTTGCAACCTTCTGACAAGCAAAGTCACAAGGGAATCCAGATTCACTTAACAACCAGGTTACTAAGCTATCAATTGCAATGATTCACTTAATAACTGTGGCAAGGAAGGTCATAAAATGGGCCAAAACTCACTTAACAAATGTTTCACATACAAAAGAAATGATGTGCTCCATTATGGTTGTAAGTCAAGGACTATCTGTATTTCTTCCTTTTTTATCCTCACACTATATTTCAAATAATATATAATTATTAATATATAAACTATAGGAATATAAACTGACTCTACTTCAAACTGGTCATTTTGATGAATGGCTCAATTGAATGTGATGATGTGTAGCTGCTATGAGACCCTCTTTGCATCTATGGAGCCCCAGCCATAACAAAGAATTGACTATCTGGCAGTGTCAAATTCTTCAGATGACGATTTCCAGTGAAAGCAGGGAAATCTGCAGAGAATAATTTGCCTCTTTCTCAAAATATATGTGATAAATAATTTCATACTCCTTATGGAACAAGACAAAGCGGTCGACTTCTGTAATGCATTCAGACAGAGTGGTCCCACAGGCTTCCACCAGATTTTTCTCAGATACCAAGAGAAGCTGTAGAAAAAGTGAAACAGAGGTTGTGTGGAACTATCCAAACAATCACCTCTGGTGAGCTACCTATCACCCTCTGATTTGTAACCTCTTTGTCTTCTTCCTACCAATTTTAGCACCGGTCATTTATTTACATGGAACAAAATATAGTCTGATCACAAGATGAACCAAACATGAAACAAGACTATTTCAGCATGATAAAATCCTTGTTAAGCTGAAGGGTTATTTATATCGCAGCTCATTATCACACTGCACTTGAACTTTCCAATTCTGCAGCTTGAGTGAGTAATTCTCCATTAAAAGCATCAAGGTTTCAAATAAAAATCATTGCTTCTTAGTTCCTGACCCTGGGACATTACTAGCAGAAAATCAGCAGCTATACGGAACATATAATTCTCCACAAAACAGGAATGTATGAATAGAAGAATTGCATACATTGCTGGAGAGTGTACGTAATAAATACAGTCAAGAAGGCTCATAACAAAGTGTTGTGGGGCGAACTGTTCCAGTTACTCTTTCTTTTCCACACGCACTTTGCTAGGTTCTGGTTTTCCTTAACATCAATTCAGTTTTAATAGCAGTCAGTTTAAATTCCTCTTCTTGTGTGCATTTGAGCTATATGATGGTGGTGGTGGTGGGAGTGTATAGTGTAGTGCACTGTGTGTAGGGTGGAGTAGTGTGGTGAAATGAATGTAACTCTCATCCTTAGCATTTAAAATGGCAATATAGTATAATCATGCTTATGTTCATTATAAAGAACATGTTGTTATTTTTACATGTTTTTGTGTGTGTTCTGTGCTCTTTCTCTCACGTAACATCCTCATGAATGGGATGTTATTATTGTGCAGAAAGAAGGCAGGCAGGACTCCAAAATAGATGATGCCATATAGTCTCATCTCTTCTGGTTGTAAATGTAAGGTCATGTTGTTAAAATAAGGAACTCAGCTAAATTTTTTAACAAAACTTCCAGAGGTTTATCTGCTTGGAGTTCTCCCTCCCTCCCTCCCTCCCTCCCTCTCTCTCTCTCTCTCTCTCTTTTTCTCTCTCTCTCCCTCTCCCTCTCCCTCCCTGAAACAAAAAAGTAAGGAAAGTTTAAAAAGAAAGAAATAAGCATGTGAAAAAGTGCAAACATTGTGAAGAATACCTAAATATCCTTCTTGGTTAGTTACTTTCTCATCAGGTTTGTTTTGGTTTTTTTACATTTTTATCATATTACATGCTGAAAGTGACTTTGAACATACTATAAAAAATATGCACTCTTGTGATTTTTGCTCTTCGTTGAGATCCAATAGACTAATCTGCTAGATTTGGACTATTGTGCTATGTCACAAAGAAGAGGGATCTGGATAAAATTCTTGAGAATTTCTCATATGAAATAAAACCAGCATTTCCTAGAAAGGCACCATAACTTCAAGTACCAGAAAGAGACAATCATGAACTACTCACTAATAATGTTGCAATCAAACAATCCAGAAATAAATACCATCACTTGCGAAGTTGCTGTATTTTAGAACAATTTGATTGAAACACATTAAATCAATTATTCAATTTATCATCACGAAACCACAAATAGATAATCGGTCCATGCCAGGGTGAAATTCAGCAGGTTCTGACAAGTTCTGGAGAACCGATAGCGGAAATTTTGAGTAGTTTGGAGAACTAGCAAATACTACCTCTGGCTGGCCCCAGAGTGTGGTGAGAATGAAGAATTTGCAATATCCTTCCTCTGCAATTTTCTGGACCTTCTCCAGTTCAACATTTTATTGGTGGGTTATTTCGATATTTTGATATGACAGAGAGGATGATACAATTTCTTCAGAAACCTAGAGAACAAATAGTTCAGCTTGGTAATCACAGTTTTTATTGTTTTATCACAGATTCAACATTTCCAATGAACACCAATAGCAAGTTTATCCAAAGTCTGTGAATTGGCATTTCCAGCTTTATATTGCCAATTTCATGGTGGTATCTTGGTTCAATTGAGATCAGTAATCGTAGCTCAGAGCAAACTTTCATAATAAATATGTCCATTTGTCTCTCTTTAATTATGAATGTGAACTTTTTTTTTATTCTAGTCTATATATAAAAATCAGATCTTGCTGAAGATTTGCTGTGGGGATAAAAAGCAGATTAAAAATGCATATATTAGAACCAGTTAAAAATGAAAAGAAGTTAGCAATAATATTAAAAGTTGGTCCAAGTAGGAACTGGGTCATCATCAACTCTTATGCATCAGGTCTAAAATTCAATGTTTGGTATACAAAAGTAGAAATCTAGCTTAAAAGTGTCATAAATTAGTGGTAGGTTACTAGTTTTTGGAATGTTAATGGAAAATGTTTGGTGAATTACTGTTTAACAGGCATGTTGAATCTTTAAATGAAATGTATGCTCACATTTATAGTTGCTGAAAGCAATAGGCATGTATAATTAAAGTCCCTGAAAATGAGTTCTTGATTCATCTAAATATAAAGTGTTTAAACCAGTGGTTCCCAAAGTGGGCGGTACCGCTCCCTGGGGGGCAGTGGGATGACTTAGGGGGGTGCTAAGAGGCAAGGGGGCAGCAGGCAGCAGAGAAGGAGCCACGCTGAGCCTACAGCTTCAGCTGGCCAGCCTGCCATAAATACCCCTTCTTCGTTGATCTACTCGATACTACCACTGATGCTTCTCGCTGTTGCTGCTGTCCGCCGTGGTGACTTAAGCAACAGCAGAATTGATCCTAACTACCAGCGGCCTCAACCACTGCCCAGCAAGAGAGTGAGAGGGGGGGAAACATACAGAGAGCGTAAAACCAAGCAGAGGGGGAGCGGGAGTTGAAACAACTAAATCAGAAGACACTTAGACACTTCCATGCGGCAGCTAGGCACATGCCGCTCAGGGCTTCCCTCCCCTCTCCGAACTGAGCACCATGTCTCGTAACACGTGTGCTCCCTGAGCCTGCCGCAGACATGGGCCGTCCCATCCTCCCCCTCCCCGTCCTGTCGAATGGTTGCTTCTGGCCTCTTGCATACTGCACATTCCTTGGGGTAGCCAGTCAGTCAGCACATGCTCTGTCGATCCATGCACTGTGCGCCAAGGGCGGAAGTACCTCATTCCGCAGGCAGGGAGCCCTCTTTTCTACAGGCACGCAAAGGATGATCCCAGGACCAGGGATCCCCATATGTGCGTGTGGCAACTAAAACCTTCTGGCAACACAAAAAAGAAGGTGGTGGGTGGTGTTCCTTGGGTGGGAAGGGGGCAGCGGGGCAATGGCCAAAGGGAATTTCGATGTGGGCGATGACAAAGCAAGTTTTGCATGAACTCCAGGGGCAAACTGGTAGGAAATGGGCCGCTCTTTTTAAGTGTCTTTTAAGACAAACCATCACCCAAAACTACTGGAAACTAGAGCCAGGATTAATGCCACCGAAAAGGCTCCTCTGATACCATAATAGGAGGAGAGGAAAACAGTTTTGATGCTTTTAAAGCAGTGTCTCTCAACCTTGGCAACTTGAAGATGTCTGGACTTCAACTCCCAGAATTCCCCAGCCAGTATTCCCTGGATGGAGAATTCTGGGAGTTGAAGTCCAGACATTTTCAAGTTGCCAAGGTTGGGAAACATTGCACTCTGCTAAGTGATTTAAAACCAGACATTGGGAAACTGGTATCCCTTCATCAAGATTCTTCATAAATGACTATCAGACTTTGAAAACCTGGTATCACTGGATCATGTTCAACAATTTTGTTGAATTAACATTAATTAAGAAGGTTTTTAAATTGGATTTTGAATAAATGTGCAATTAATTGTTACAGTTTTGAATTTTACTGTTACTATCATCCTTCCGTCGTGCAAACTGCCCAGTCACATGACTCCTCCCAGCCACACCCACCAAGCCACGCCCACTGAACCAGTAGTAAAAAAAATTGAATTCCACCCCTGGGTGGGGAGCACTGAGGATCAGTTTGTAGCATAAGGTGGCGGTGGACTGAAAATGTTTGGGAACCACTGGCTTAAAAGAACAAGTGAAGCATTGTTTTTTTTAAATACCCACCTCTAATGCTTCTTGCTACTATTAATAATGCAAAATAAAGAACAAAGTGAAAAATATAAGGCTTAAATAACTGATATTACTTTAGCAAAGATGTAGTGTACTTGACATGATGCCAGTCAAACATGTCCTATCTGCATTTTTTTCTGAAAAAAATAGATGCTGAATAACATATGGTGGAATAAATGCTAAGTGCTTAGATTCAGGCTACTTTCAGCAAAATCCATGCTGCTTCAAATGAATTAGGAACTTCTGTAATCTTATAGCATGGACCAGTGGTGAAATTCAAAATTCTTTACTAACAGTTCTGTGGATGTGGCTTGGTGGGCCTGGCAGAGGAAGGATATTGCAAATTCTCCATTCTCACCCCACGCCAGCCAGAGGTGATATTTGCCAGTTCTCCAAACTACTCAAAATTTCCGCTATCGGTTCTCCAGAACTTGTCAGAACCTGCTGAATTTCACCCTGGCATGGACCGATTATCTATTTGTGGTTTCATGATGATAAATTGAATAATTGATTTAATGTGTTTCAATCACATTGTTCTAAAATACAGCAACTCCGCAAATGATGGTATTTATTGTTTGATTGCAACATTATTAGTGAGTATCTCTTTTTGGTACTTGAGGTTATGGTGCCTTTCTAGGAAATGCTGGTTTTATTTCATATGAGAAATTCCCAAGAATTTTATCCAGATCCCTCTTCTTTGTGACACAGAACAAATTAGAGAGTAGCATACCAGACTACTTAGATTGTTTAAAAATCTACGTTATTTTGCTTCTGCTTCAGTGGTGGGTTTCAAAATTTTTTAGAACCTATTCTGTAGGTTTTGTAGAAGTGGTTTTGTGGTCGTGTGATCGGGTAGGAGTGGCTTGGCAGTCATGTAACTGGGTGGGAGTGGCCAAGTCAATGTCACTTAATTCTTTGCCCCAAAGAATGACCTACAAAAAGAAGATATAAAAAGGAAAATTATTATTTTGTGCACTTACTACTTATATAAGAATAAAATAAGTACACCAAATAATAAAACAGCTACTTACAGAAAAAATATGGCTGTCCTTGCCAGTCTTCAACATTACTGACACCCTACGCATACACTTCCAACCCCCTTGCCTCTTCCCTCTTCCTAGATTCACTCGAAGTTTTAAAAACTCACAGCCTGTGCACAGCAAACACTCTTCCAGGCCCTCTGCCTCTTCCTGGATTCACTCAGATATTTTTAAAACTTACAGCCTCTGCACACACACATACTTCCAGCCCCTCTGCCTCTTCCCTCTTCCTGGATTCACTCAGGTGTTTTTAAAACTTACAGCCTGTGCACACACACACACTTCCAGCCCCTCTGCCTCTTCCCTCTTCCTGGATTCACTCAGACATTTTTAAAACTCACAGCCTGATCATACACACACACTTCCAGCCCTTCTGCCTCTTCCCTCTTCCCCAACATCCTCCCACTCATCAGTTCTTTCTTCTTCTGATTCTTCTTCTGAGAACTTTTTGGGAGTGTGATGCGGATGGGAGGGGCAAGTGAAAGAGCAAATGAGGGGAGGGAGCATTCCGGTACGGGGCCTCCTGACCAACGGGTACGGGAAGGCACACTGAATTTTACCATCCGGTATGGCCATACGGGTCCGTACCAGTTGAAACCCACCTGTTCTGCTTATAATAGACAAATGAGGCAATTTCAGTTATTTTGGTAGAATTGAAGTGGCAGCATTGTATAAGTACTCTTACTTTGATTACTGAAATATAAAATTAGTTTAAGTTCTTAAGCCTACAAAGCATGGATTTTATTTAAAATCTTTTACTCTCCTTATCTCAGCTGCCCTTGTAACCTAAAACCTTTGATATAGGCACTTGGTAGAAAATTTGATGGCAAACTATGTGTATTTTCCAGTTCTCAATGAGATTTTTATTAAAAGAACACCAATGGTTTAGTTGCCATATTGATTTGACCTACTTTGAGAGTTCAGAATTCTTTGCAAATTATCAGAAAAACGCACAACATGATAATGTGAAAAGAATAAATATTTCTTACTTCAAGGCTTTCAGAAGCTTGAGTGGAGCTTGTGGAAGTACCTGTTGGTCAATTGGAGAAGAAGTAAGGACTGGGCCTTTATGACAAATTCCTTTAGAGGCATAGAGGAGTGAAACTAACCTGATTTGGAAGTTAAACGCCAGATAGTACTCTAAAGCACGGGTGTCAAACTAGCGGCATCACATTGGTGTCACATGATGTATCATGAAGTTTTTCCCCTTTGCAGAGGTGGGGTGCGTGTGGCCTGCATGTGATGCATCCGGCCTGGAGGCTGCCAGTTCAGAAAAGAAATCATTTAAATAACTCTTGAAAATAACATTAAACAATCCTTCCCAATAATGTATAACTTCAAATATCCATTTTGCATACATTTAATTATATTAATCATATTTAAACACTTCCATTTCTTTTAAAATAATTCAAATACAACTATTGTTCTGCCCAGCTTTACTTGTCCAGACCTTGTCTACATTTTAGTGTCATTCTCAGTAGATCATTTAAAGGATAAGTGCAATTCTGTTCCTGAAAAATGTAGAAAGTCTATCTTAGTAGTTCACCTCTTGCAATATTTATTTCAAAATAAGCTTTGCTCTATTTGAATGGGCTTGACTTTTAATATGATTATGATTTTAAATGTGTATTTATATACAGTATTGTCTCTTTTATACTTAAAGAACAGATTGGAAAATGGTTCAGTTCACTCACTCTTAAAAATAATTACTTGTTTCTTTCCTTCCTTTTTATTATTGAGCTCTGTACTTTAATAAAGCCATGTGATTTTTAAGACCAATACACTATATCTACAGGGTTCAAGAAGTAAATACATTATTATAGTAATTATATTAGTTTGTATGAGTACTTTCTCCCTGAAAATACCTCAATCTCTTAGAATAAAATCAAAGCAAAAACAATTTCTATTTTCCTTTGTTTGGTTTTTACTCAATAAAGAGCACATTTTGCAGCAAGACTCTTCATCAGAGCAACGAAACTGACAACCATAGCCTGCATTTATCAGAATGTCAATATATTTATTTTTACATAAGTCAAAAACATTAACTAACTACCATGTCCTTAAAATAGATTTTTCATTAGTGATACAAGATCAAAAATCATTTCTTTCATGTGCAAAAAAATAAACCAAATAGAATTTCAAAAGAGCTAATGTACATAGTGTAAAACCATGAGAGAGTGAAAATTGGATAAAAGAAGATAGTTTAGTCATGGCTTATGATGAATAAGGCATAGAAGAAATTAATATTATTTTTCTTTCTAAAGTTATACTGCCTGATTTCAAGAAAATGTAATGTTAATTTTCTACATTTCTTCATTATCCAATAATGGGAATCAGATGGACAAGCTTCTTTCCTTCACATATAAATGGAGCATCTCCCTAAAAAGAAGATGAACCTGAATTTAGTACAACCTCTTAAATTGTAAAATAAATCTATGATGAGTCTTTTATTTTAAAAAATTATTTGTGGTGGGAAGGTTCTTCCCTTTAAAGTAAACTCAGTAATCTATGCAAGACAGCAACTCTATTTAAAGGCTGAGAATATGCAGAATATCATTTGCACAAATTATCCTCCCAAATAAATGGAATTTACACAACAGTTATTTCTATCAAACATCTGAGGTAAATTGGAGCTATTTCTCTTATGTTGTCCTTGACTTTCACATGACTGAACTGAATATAAAACTATTGGTACTGAGTAGAATTCTTTAATCTCTGTCTGTTGCAATGGTCAGTCTGAATCTTTTGTGAAATCATTTTAGAAGTGCCAGATTCCCATCAGTCAAGGAAATATATATATATTTATTGTCCAGGATCTCCAGTAAGACAAATTTAGTTGCCATGCTTTGTAGAACTTGCTTCATTTTAGACAAGAAATATGCAGACGATCTTCTTACTGTAGTCTACTAAATCAAGCCCTTTAAGTTTTATATCCTAAGCCTTTTTCCTCATACTTTTATAAGGACTTGCAGTCATTCATTTCCTAGCCTTGAAAAAGGAAAGCATTTTGCACATTTGCATATATATATATATATATATATATATATATATATATATATATATATATATATATATATATATATATATATTATATATATATATATATATATATATATATATATATATATATATATACACACATACATACATACATACATACATACATACACATATATATATATATACATATATATGTGTGTGTGTGTATGTGTGTCTGTGTGTATATATGTATGTATGTGTATGTGTGTGTGTATATATATATTATATATATATATATATATATATATATATATATATATATATATATATATATATATATATATATATATATATATAAAAATAGGTATCATCTATCTGGCCACCATTTCTTGTCTTGCCAGCATCATCCATTTCAGAAAGGAGTTTGAATGTTTTCTGTTTGAAGGAAGATATTTGTTTAATTAAATATGCAACAAAAGATGTACTACAGAGGTGGTATTCAGCAGATTCTGACCAGTTCTGGAGAACCAGTAGCGGAAATTTTGAGCAGTTCAGAGAATCGGTAAATACCACCTCTGACTGGCCCCACTCCCATCTTTTCCCTGCCTCCCGAGTCCCAGCTGATCAGGAGGAATTATTTTGCAGTAAGCTTCCCCTGGAGTGGGATGGGAATGAAGATTTTACAGTATCCTTCCCCTGCCACACCCACCAAGCCACACCCACCAAGCCACACCCACAGAACCAGTCATAAAATTTTTTGAATCCCACCACTGTTATACTGGACAAATCAAAGGCCTATTTAGTTCAGCATTTTGATTCTCACATTTGTCAAAGATCTGAAATCAAAGAAGCAGGATATAAAGGCAATAGCTCCCACCATTAACAACCGCAACTCATTAGCAGCAGGCATTTTGAAGTTTGCTGTCTTTCAACTTGGATTTTCAACTTTGATTAATTCACAAATAGAATCAATGTTCTGGAGAATATTCTGGACAACCAGACAAGAAGATCACAAAAAAGACTGTTTCATCTGCAATGATAATTAAATAGCCTTGAACCTGTGCATGTCTCCCACTTTTCTTTTGCATTTGTTTCTCTAATCCTCTTTTAAAGCTATCTGTAGTGGCAGCCATCACAATCCTCTCTCTGGAAACTTCACTATTTATATCCTTTGGCTGGTGCAGGGCCTAGTAGCTTGAATAATGAAGGGAATGTTTTTGTTCAAATTTTTATTTTTTAAAACAAAATCAATTCTTATATTTACAATTTTTAAAATTAACATTGAATGCATTGATATTTAAACCATTTTGCCTATCTAATTTTCGAAGGCAAAGAACTAGAGAGAAAGACAAATTAAGAAGCCCTCAGGATCCACAAAGAATGCATTTCCCAAATTTTCCAGTTGTTTTCTTCTGCCTATCAAACAAATATGAAGCACTAGTAAAAGGATGTGTCAGTGCATTGGCTTGATGTTTTATGCTTATATAAAACACCGGCGGGGCGGCGGTGGCGGCAGTGGCAGCGGCTACTCCCTTGTCTCACAACCGGGGCCGCTCCAGGCCGCCGGCCGCTGACACATCCTCCTGCAAGAACCTCTGGGCAGCGCCGGGAGGCCGCAGAGAAGCTTTGCTCCGCTTCTCACCCAGCCTTCCCCCAGAGGCAATCCGGGACTTTCAGCGGCGGAGCTTGGAGAAGCAGCGGATACAGGCCGGGACAGCGGGGGGGCAGCGGGGCACTTTGCATCACGGGAGCCACCAAGCGCCTTTGCTGCAGACCCGGGCGCTTGGTTGCTCCCACGATGCAAATTCCCCCCCCCCGCTGAGGCCGACCACTGCCCTGCTGAGCCTCACCAGGTATCAACTTCACCGCACATCACTGCTTCAAGATATATATGGCTGCCACCCTGACCTTATTTAGATGGAATCTTAACAAATGTCTCTTGGCCCTTGAGCTATAGTGGGTGGTATATTCCTTGAGAGATTATTAGTTTATTTTTCTGAATATCTGAGTTGTGTACTGTTTATATTGTATACTACTTTTTAAAATTAACACTGTGTGTCATGAAGAAATCTAACAGCCTATAAATATTATAGATAAACATATGGTTGAAAATACCTATGTTTCCAGAAAATAAATATTATAAAATAGTACATTATCTCAGGTTTAATATATATATAACATACATATACAAGAGAGATTTCTATGTTAAATTCCTCTGGTCATTTCAAATAAATTGATAATTTATAACTTTATTTAGATCCTAATATGTCTATTCAACCAAAGGTGCTATATGTGTATATTCCAAAATTGTCCCAATTAGAAAATTAACTTCAATTGTTGGATTCTAGTATTTAATATTTGACAATTGGTAAACTTACTTTTGTGCTGCAAAAGACCCCCTGCCTCCCCCCCCCAAAAGCCATCCGTTAAGATCCCATGATGAAATCAGGAATGTTCATTAATATTAAAATAGCATTCATTAAGCTAAAGCTGAAAGATAACCCATATTGTTTTTTTTTCAATAGTCTAAGCTTAAAATGCATTATCCCATTGAAGACAGACTTTCTGGCAGTAATTTCATCTCATGGTTATTTCAGTATTATATACCAGGATGATCGAGAGTTTTATAATTAATGGAAGTTAATTATAAAATAAAAGATAAAGTGGACAGTGAACAAACTTGGTTATGGTTAACAACAGGTACATTAAAGAAAGAAACAGAGTCACTAATCCTGGCTGCGCAAGAACAAGCTATCCGCACAAATGCCATTAAGGCCAAAATCGAAAAATCCTCTGATGATGCCAAATGCAGACTTTGCAAAGAAGCTGATGAAACTGTTGATCACATACTCAGCTGCTGTAAAAAATCACGCAGACCTATTATAAATTGCGGCACAATTCAGTAGCACAAATGATCCATTGGAATTTGTGCAAAAATTATAATATTAAAACAGCAACAAACTGGTGGGAACATCAGCCTGAAAAAGTCACCGAAAATCAGATGGTCAAGATCTTGTGGGATTTCCGTATGCAAACCGACAAAATACTGGCGCATAATACACCAGACATCACACTGGTTGAGAAAAATAAGGTCACAATCATAGACATCCCAATACCAGGTGATAGCAGGGTCGCCGAGAAGGAACATGAAAAAATCGCAAGATACCAGGACTTAAAAATCGAAATTCAACGACTATGGCACAAACCAGCAGTGATAATTCCAGTGGTAATTGGCACACTGGGTGCTATTCCAAAAGCACTGGAATTACATTTAAAACAGTTAAAAATTGACAAAATCACCATCAGTCAAATGCAAAAAGCCGCACTGCTTGGATCTGCACGCATATTACGAAAATACGTTATGACGTCCTAGGCCCCTGAGTGGGGCCCGACTAGTAACCAATGCCAAATCCGGCGAAACAACTGGCCACTATGATACAATTGTATAATAATAATAATAATAATAATAATAATAATAATAATAATAATAATAATAATAATAATAATATTATTATTATTATTATGGAAAAAATAAAAGATAAAGTGGACAGTGAACAAACTTGGTTATGGTTAAAAACAGGTACATTAAAGAAAGAAACAGAGTCACTAATCCTGGCTGCGCAAGAACAAGCTATCCGCACAAATGCCATTAAGGCCAAAATCGAAAAATCCTCTGATGATGCCAAATGCAGACTTTGCAAAGAAGCTGATGAAACTGTTGATCACATACTCAGCTGCTGTAAAAAAATCACGCAGACTGATTATAAATTGCGGCACAATTCAGTAGCACAAATGATCCATTGGAATTTGTGCAAAAATTATAATATTAAAACAGCAACAAACTGGTGGGAACATCAGCCTGAAAAAGTCACCGAAAATCAGATGGTCAAGATCTTGTGGGATTTCCGTATACAAACCAACAAAATACTGGCGCATAATACACCAGACATCACACTGGTTGAGAAAAATAAGGTCACAATCATAGACATCCCAATACCAGGTGATAGCAGGGTCGCCGAGAAGGAACATGAAAAAATCGCAAGATACCAGGACTTAAAAATCGAAATTCAACGACTATGGCACAAACCAGCAGTGGTAATTCCAGTGGTAATTGGCACACTGGGTGCTATTCCAAAAGCACTGGAATTACATTTAAAACAGTTAAAAATTGACAAAATCACCATCAGTCAAATGCAAAAAGCCGCACTGCTTGGATCTGCACGCATATTACGAAAATACGTTACGACGTCCTAGGCCCCTGGGTGGGGCCCGACTAGTAACCAATGCCAAATCCGGCGAAACAACTGGCCGCTGTGATACAATTGTACAATAATAATAATAATAGTAATTCCACTATCAGTAATCTTAAAAAAAATGAAATTAGGTTACCAAACAGCCAAAGAAGCTGAAAAAAAATCACATTTATTATATATGGATGATTTGAAACTCTATGGAAAGTCAGAAATAGAAATCCAATCATTGACAAACACAGTTCAAGTATTCAGCACCGATATTTTATGAACCGGGATCCATCTTGGAAACAAACCAGTTAATGTACAGCGCAGCTGTAATAGTCACTAATGAACTAGGCATTAAAATTAAAATACCTAGTCACACAACAGAAAAAGCACCAAAGCCAAAGTGGAAAATCCGTTTAGAACAAAAAATCAAAAAATTAAGGGCAGATGCTAGTAACTTAAAGAACATGCATGAGCAACGACTTAAAAACAACAAAATCATAGATCGGCTAATCAGGAGATATAGATTGGATACAAGAAACATCAATGAAGCTGTAGAGATTGTAAAACAGCAGATAACAGCAACAGCTAGAAAAATTGAAAGATATGAGGCACGAATCATCCAATATAAACAAAATCAGCAATTTCGATCAGACCAACGGCGTTTTTATCAAAGTCTTAATGTGAATGGTGACACCAAAAGTGAAAAACCAGAAAAGCAGGCCACAGTTGAATTCTGGAAAGAATTGTGGGAAAATGCAAAAGACTACAACAAGGAAGCAAAGTGGATACATGACTTTGAGAAAAGCATTGGCAACAAACAAATGCAAGTATTAGAAATAACAACTGAGATGATCAAAAATCGAGTTAAAAAGGTAAAGAATTGGACATCACCTGGAAAGGACCAATTACATGGTTTCTGGCTCAAATATCTGACCAGTTTACATGCAATATTGGCCAGGCAACTGAATGAAATTTTACAAAAGGGCCAAATTGATGAATGGTTGACAACTGGAAAAACATACTTGATTCAGAAAGATCCAACTAAAGGAACAACACCTGAAAACTATAGACCAATAACATGCTTGCCAACAACCTTCAAATTACTCACAGGCATTATTGCAGATAACATGATGGATTATTTGGAAACAAACAACATCTTGCCAGTAGAGCAAAAAGGCAACAAAAGAAGGAGCAGGGGCACAAAAGATCAGCTTCTAATTGATAAAATGATATTAGAAAATTGTAAGAACAGAAAAACGAACTTGAATATGGTCTGGATTGATTACAAAAAGGCATTTGACTCACTGCCACATAGTTGGATCATAAAATGCTTAGAAACAACTGGCATTAGCAAAAATATTACATCCTTTACTGAAAAGGCAATGAAACAATGGAGAACTGAGTTGGCAGTAGGGAATGAGAGCTACGGAATGGTTAATATCAAGCGAGGAATTTTCCAGGGTGATTCACTTTCACCTCTTCTCTTCATCATCGCAATGATCCCACTATCAGTAATCTTTAAAAAAATGAAATTAGGCTACCAAACAGCCAAAAAAGCTGAAAAAATTTCGCATTTACTATATATGGATGATTTGAAACTCTATGGAAAGTCAGAAATAGAAATCCAATCATTGACAAATACAGTCCGAGTATTCAGCACCGATATTTCAATGCAGTTTGGCATGGAAAAATGCGCCACTGTATCCATAAAAAGGGGCAAAATCACTGCATCTGAAGGAGTTGAAATGCCCAATGGCCAACTAATTAAATGCAAAGAAAATGAAGCCTACAAATACTTAGGCATTCTGCAGTTGGATAACATCAAGCATGGAGAAGTAAAAACTATTGTCAGACGAGAGTACACCAACAGAGTTAGGAAAATTTTGAAATCTAAATTGAATGGTGGAAATACAATCAAAGCCATAAATACCTGGGCAATACCAGTTATAAGATACACAGCTGGCATAGTTAACTGGACACAAGCTGATTTGGACCTTTTGGACCGAAAAACCAGGAAACTAATGACAATGCACTACAGTTTACATCCACGTGGTGATACTGATAGACTATATCTGCCCCGAAAATCAGGTGGCAGAGGATTATTACAAGTGAAGCAAACAGTTGAAGAAGAAAAACATGCACTGGCTGATTATTTAAAAGAAAGTCAAGAACATCTATTAATCGAAGTAAAGAACAAAAATCTACTGAAGGCCCAACAGACAAAACAAGAATACAGAAAAGATGTGATAAAATCAAGAATGGAGAGTTGGCAGAACAAAGCACTGCATGGTCAATTTCTGGAAAAAATAAAAGATAAAGTGGACAGTGAACAAACTTGGTTATGGTTAAAAACAGGTACATTAAAGAAAGAAACAGAGTCACTAATCCTGGCTGCGCAAGAACAAGCTATCCGCACAAATGCCATTAAGGCCAAAATCGAAAAATCCTCTGATGATGCCAAATGCAGACTTTGCAAAGAAGCTGACGAAACTGTTGATCACATACTCAGCTGCTGTAAAAAAATCGCGCAGACTGATTATAAATTGCGGCACAATTCAGTAGCACAAATGATCCATTGGAATTTGTGCAAAAATTATAATATTAAAACAGCAACAAACTGGTGGGAACATCAGCCTGAAAAAGTCACAGAAAATCAGACGGTCAAGATCTTGTGGGATTTCCGTATACAAACCGACAAAATACTGGCGCATAATACACCAGACATCACACTGGTTGAGAAAAATAAGGTCACAATCATAGACATTGCAATACCAGGTGATAGCAGGGTCACCGAGAAGGAACATGAAAAAATCGCAAGATACCAGGACTTAAAAATCGAAATTCAACGACTATGGCACAAACCAGCAGTGGTAATTCCAGTGGTAATTGGCACACTGGGTGCTATTCCAAAAGCACTGGAATTACATTTAAAACAGTTAAAAATTGACAAAATCACCATCAGTCAAATGCAAAAAGCCGCACTGCTTGGATCTGCACGCATATTACGAAAATACGTTACGACGTCCTAGGCCCCTGGGTGGGGCCCGACTAGTAACCAATGCCAAATCCGGCGAAACAACTGGCCGCTGTGATACAATTGTATAATAATAATAATAATAATAATAATAATAATAATAGTAATTCCACTATCAGTAATCTTAAAAAAAATGAAATTAGGTTACCAAACAGCCAAAGAAGCTGAAAAAAAATCACATTTATTATATATGGATGATTTGAAACTCTATGGAAAGTCAGAAATAGAAATCCAATCATTGACAAACACAGTTCAAGTATTCAGCACCAATATTTCAATGCAGTTTGGCATGGAAAAATGTGCCACTGTATCCATAAAAAGAGGCAAAATCACTACATGTGAGGGAATTGAAATGCGCAATGGCCAACTAATTAAAATGAAGCCTACAAATACTTAGGCATTCTGCAGTTGGATAACATCAAACATGGAGAAGTAAAAATTATTGTCATAAGAGAGTACCCCAACAGACTTAGGAAAATTTTGTAATTTAAATTGAATGGTGGAAATACAACCCAGGCCATAAATACCTGGGCAATACCAGTTATAAGATACACAGCTGGTATAGTTAACTGGACACAAGCTGATTTGGACAGGAAACTAATGACAATGCACTACAGTTTACATCCACGTGGTGATACTGATAGATTATACCTGCCCCGAAAATCAGGTGGCAGCGGATTATTACAAGTGAAGCAAACAGTTGAAGAAGAAAAACATGCACTGGCTGATTATTTAAAAGAAAGTCAAGAACATCTGTTAATCGAAGTAAAGAACAAAAATCTACTGAAGGCCCAACAGAAGAAACAAGAATACAGAAAATATGTGATAAAATCAAGAATGGAGAGTTGGCAGAACAAAGCACTGCATGGTCAATTTCTGGAAAAAATAAAAGATAAAGTGGACAGTGAACAAACTTGGTTATGGTTAACAACAGGTACATTAAAGAAAGAAACAGAATCACTAATCCTGGCTGCGCAAGAACAAGCTATCCGCACAAATGCCATTAAGGCCAAAATCGAAAAATCCTCTGATGATGCCAAATGCAGACTTTGCAAAGAAGCTGATGAAATGGTTGATCACATCCTCAGCTGCTGTAAAAAAACCATGTAGACTGATTATAAATTGCGGCACAATTCAGTAGCACAAATGATCCATTGGAATTTGTGCAAAAATTATAATATTAAATAGCAACAAACTGGTGGGAACATCAGCCTGAAAAAGTCACCGAAAATCAGATGGTCAAGATCTTGTGGGATTTCCGTATACAAACGGACAAAATACTGGCACATAATACACCAGACATCACACTGGTTGAGAAAAATAAGGTCACAATCATAGACATCCCAATACCAGGTGATAGCAGGGTCGCCGAGAAGGAACATGAAAAAATCGCAAAATACCAGGACTTAAAAATCGAAATTCAACGAATATGGCACAAACCAGCAGTGGTAATTCCAGTGGTAATTGGCACACTGGGTGCTATTCCAAAAGCATTGGAATTACATTTAAAACAGTTAAAAATTGACAAAATCACCATCAGTCAAATGCAAAAAGCCGCACTGCTTGGATCTGCACGGATATTACGAAAATATGTTACGATGTCCTAGGCCCCTGGGTGGGGCCCGACTAGTAACCAATGCCAAATCCGGCGAAACAACTGGCCGCTGTGATACAATTGTATAATAATAATAATGTGGGACTTCAGAATTCAGACTGACAGGCACTTGGCCCACAACACACCTGACATAACAATAGTTGAAAAGAAAAAAAAGTATGGTTCATTGACATTGCAATACCTGGAGATGCATGAATTGAAGATAAACAGCAAGAAAAAATCAGAGTACCAGGACTTGCAAATTGAAGTTGAGCAACTGTGGAAAAAGAAATTGTGTGTTATCCCGATTGTAATTGGAGCCCTTGGAGCAATACCTAAAGGGCTACCTCACTATTTGGAAATTCTAAATTTACCTGACTTAAACATTCTGACTCTACAAAAAACCACCCTACTTGGAACAGCTTATATCCTCCCACGTTACCTTAACAGTTCCTAGGTCCTTGGTTAGGACTTAAGCTTTTAGGCTACCAACCAGCCCCAAAGGCTGTGAATCTCACCAAAGATTAACCACATAATAATAATAATTTGTTCTAAAAGGTTTCCAGGATGGGCTTGGGACAATTAATGCTGGTACACACCAATCATTTCTCCTATAATGGTCCTTAAGGCCCATGGACCAACCTAGTTGCCATTTTTTTAGCCTTTCCTTTCCCTACATCCTCTTAACTGTCATGGCCACCTTTGAAGTTAATACAGTATATTGAATTGGATGGAATTCAAGGAGAAAGAAAGGACATCTGCCACCAATCTTCCCAACTTCTCCAATCTTGTTGATTCCTTCTTTACTCTAGCCACCACATATCCTGAATTCAAGACTAGCCATCTCTTCCTGATGTCTTCTTCTCCTTAGCCATCACACATGGACTTGCCTTTTCTCTACTCTATCCTTTCCAAATTACTTCTTCCCAGAACACTCTGCTTAGGTGAAATGTACATTTCAATCCAGATATAGACAGATGTTCCATTCGTGGAATGATATGTGACCAAAACATTTTCCAATACAAATATTGCTATTCTGGGTTTTTTTGGGAGTAGATGCCACATACATAATAAAAAAATAATAATTATTTCAAGAAAAAAATTAATGATATTTCTATAGTGACAGCAGACATTCAACTATACTGAACTGGATGTGAGGAAGATGGTTAGCAGGAAGATTAAAAAGATAGCAAGTGTAGACATATCGAACTCAATAAAACCAGGGCACTTTTCAGACTAAAGTAGCATTTTCCCACTTTTATTTCACAAGATAATTGAATGGCAGAAACAATCCAGTGACTGGGAGACTGAAACAATTTAAGTAAATTGTTTTGTGACTAAACCCTTAAGTTTAAGCTGTATGTGACCAATTTATTTTAAATGTGTAAAATAAGAAAAACCAATAGCCATACATGTTTGTTTGACTCATTTCCTCTATTTTTTATTAATTTATAATTGAATCAATATATCACAATTAGGACATACTGGGAAATTAGGATATACTGGAAACTAATTTTCTTAATTAATAAACTGAGAAATGGCTTTCATGAGTTTCTTTTCCAATTTCTCCATTGCTGATATTTCCTTTAAAGCAAGGATGCCCAACTTTGGTTGATTGGGGAATTCTGGAAGTTGAAGACCACAAGTCTTAAAGTTGGACACCCTGCTTTAAAGCATATGAACCCATTCTAAAGATTTTTTTTATTCCTTACCATTTTTGAGCAACCTTCCTTGCTCCCTCCTACCCTTTAAAAAAAACCCTGAAATTTGGCTCTGAGACATAAATTCAGATGAGTCTGCCGTAATATATCTGATCTTCAGAGCAGTATGTTTCACCTTATTATGTTTTATTTTTTAACCATTTTCTTTTTTGCATGTTAAATCTATTAAGCCTAGTTAACCATCCAAAGTCATTTGACAAGTAAGCAGCTGAATAAATTAACATTAAAAATTAAGTAAATTTTATTGATTCACTGCAATGTCCATGTTGACCCACAGATGTGGTTTACAAGTAAGAAACCAGAAATATATTGTCCGGCCTCATTTATTTATTTATAATCTTCTCCAGCTGCAGTTGATTCTGAGCATCAGTCATCTCAACTTTTGCATCATATACACTACACATAATAATAAAATAACAACACTGCAGGTCATAAAATCACAGATAGGTCTTTAAAAAAGTTCCCTGACCTCTATGCAATAAGCTTAGGAACAACATTTCAGGGTAATTGCAGTCTATATATCTGGAATCAAGCATGTAATTTGAATGAAGCCCATTTAGGTGGCATTTTGTGAACTCATGTGGCTAAAGGAAATCCAGAGATCTTCCCTACCTACAATCCTTTATTTTGGTTTTCATCTGAACTTTTAGCAGTATTGAAATTTTAGGATGGACGAACGGATGGAGCCTTCTTCTATCCATCCATCTGTCCATCCATCCATCCATCTATCCAAGTTTCCCTTCTTCTTTCAAAAGTATGTATTCTTGGGATAAACTGTTGCAATGTATCTTATATTCTTTATCCAAATAACCTACACACACACACACAAACAGAGACATCTTACACCTCTTGCTTTCTTCATCCTCTTCCTCTTATTAGAAAGCACTGCAGTTTTTCCTGACAATATTCTTCATGCATATATTAGTACATTTATTCACTCTCAATTGCCTTTTATGAATCAAGTACTTCATTTAAATGTTGACCACATATTCTTTTTTTAATCTACAGTATGTTTAAATATATGGATATACAGTATTGATCAAGTAAATGTATATAATGCTGGTATTTCCCCTTATTTAGCAGCCATGGTTTTATTTTATTTGGTTGTTTTGCTTTTATTTATGCAAATGTATTATTGATTCCTCTCTGGATATAGGAAAGTAGACATTTCAAATAAGCAGATCAACTTGGCTTTTTTTTGCTTTATTGTTGTTGCATTTGGCAACAGCTCCCTCTATTGCTCTACCTCTTTTATTTTCTCTGTTTCTGTTTCCAAGCACATAGCATCCAACTTATTGTTTCACTTAATATGTTGGATTGTTCTTTGGTGAACAAAATGCAGAAATATTTCTGTTCAGCACACTTTGGAACACTCTAAGGGCTTTTTTTTTAGTCCACAATGGATTGGTATTATGAGCACTCACGAACTTACTTGAAGAAATAAACCAATTGTTTTCCTGAAGAAAAACAATTTCCTGGACTAGTGATAAAGGTGTTAGGTGAAAAACTGGAATCCTTGAATTCTAACCCTTCCTTAGACACAGCTACATGTTTCTTTGCCCAGTCACTTTCTCTCTAACCTAAAAAAATATTGCCAAAAACTGAATTGGGCATGAATGAAGATAGAGGTATGTGGATATGGATATGACAGATTAACAAAGTTGGAAGGGACCTTATAGGTCATCTAGTACATCCCCTGCTCAAGCAGGAGACCTTACACCATTTCTGATAAATGGCAGTCCAAACTCTTCTTGAAAGTCTCAAGTGATGAGACAACTTCTGAAGTCAAGCTGTTCCATTTGTTGATTGTTCTCACTGTCAGAAAGTTCCTCTTTATTTCTAGGTTGAATCTCTCTTTGGTCAGTTTCCATCCATTATTCCTTGTCTGGCCTTCAGATGCTTTGGAAAATAGCTTGACCCCTTCCTCTCTTACTCAAGGTTATAAAGCAGAGTGATGAAACAGCTTTTAATCAACTGCTTTATTTGTTTTTCTCCTCCTCCTTCCCTTTATATTATGATATTAACTTTAGCAAGGCAAATTCTGCCTTAGAAATACCAAAATATACATGAAGAACATAGGTCTCTAGAATAAAAATCATTAAATTAATTTATAAGGGATACAAATTCTATGGTACCTTTTTGGGGAAAATATAGAATTGTAAAAACTAAAGTCAGACAAGATGAAGTTTGAAGTTTCATTTTATTTATATGCCGCCCTATTCCCTAAAAGGGACTCAGGGCGGCGAACAACTCCAAGGGGAAGGGGAACATGCAAATACAAAATAAACGTTTAAAATGACCAACAATCACACCTGTCGAGAGGGGAAGGGAGCTCATCAACCCCAGGCCTGCCGACACAGCCAGGTCTTAACGGCTTTTCGGAAAGCCAGGAGAGAGGTGAGGGTCCGAATCTCCGCGGGGAGTTCGTTCCAGAGGGCCGGAGCTGTAACGGAGAAGGCCCTCCCCTGGGTCGTAGCCAGATGGCATTGGCTGGTGGATGGAACCCGGAGAAGGCCGACCCTGTGCGATCTAATGGGTCTTTGGGAGGTAATTGGCATCTGAACAGCTATTTGTCCTTTGTGTATGTGTGTCTCTATGAGAGTGCATTTGTGCATGTGCATGTGTTCCTTCAAATCAGTCTTGATTCCTGAAGGCTGCCTTGACAAGTTCCTGCAGTTTCTTGGCAAGCATTTCTGAAGTGGTTTTCTATCTTCCTGGGCTGGGAAAGAATGATTGGCAAAAGGTCACCCAGCTGGATTTGTACTTAATACCGGAATAGAACTTACAGTGTCTAGCTGGTGCCTTAACAACTTTACCCACCTATACATGCAAGAAAACATATTCCTTTAAATATACTGTAGCACAGTTTGTAAAAGTCCTATATAATTACAATATAGCTGTTCTACATGTAATGTCATACATGATTACATGAACTTCAGGGCCTTTTTGTGCAACATTCTGAATTTATTCAGCTCCTAACCAATGCTTTGATTTAGCTTGACTGATTCACTAAGTCAAAAGCTTACCTTTGAAAAATTAAGTTTTCCTTCCCTTTCTCTAAGAAATGTCTAGTTGAAAGATACCAGATGCATGGCATGAAAAGATTACTGAAAACTCCTTGATACCATCTTATGATTGTTTTGGTTTTTCAAGTCAGTATTGACTCATGGTGACCTCCTGGACTACTCTCTGAAATTTTCTTGGCAAGATTTCAGAAATGGTTTGCCATTGCCTGCTTTATAGGGCTGGCCTGAGCTTACCCAAATGGCTTTTTGTCTTAGTCAGTACAAGAATTCACAGTGTTTGGTTTCTTGCTAATGCATTAACCATTACACCAAACTGGCTTTTTCATGGTTGTCAAGACATTTTTCCAGATATTGAGTTCTTCTACCTGAGGAATGGGGCCTTCACAATATTTCTAAGTCTTTCCCTACCAGATTGTCCTTTCTTTATTGATAAGCTACAGCCAATCTCTATTAGGGAAGCATTTTAGTTAGGCAATGATTTAGGCAACCAATAACCTTATTTTTAAGCTGTTTTCTATCTCCACCACTTTTTGCTGAATAAATGGGACTTGATCTGCTCTGCTTTTGACTGAGGTATGACTTCCACATAATGAGGAAAGTTTAGGATACGTTTGAAAGAAAACTAATTGAACTCAGAACAACAGAGGGTGGGACTATGCAAAATATTCTTATGGGAGTTTTCGGGCTTATGTATTTGGTTGGAATAGGCATCGCTTTATAAATAACATTATTATTTAATGTGCAAGATTTATTTTCTATAGTGTAGAAATTTTAACTTGTAAAACTTTTATTAGCAGCCCTATTCATAGCAATATATTGCAGTTAAACCAGATAGCTCTGGTTTAATCCCCTTGGGCTGGAAGATGCCTCTAATAGTCCCCCTATATAAGAAGGGAGACACAGAAAATGTTGCCAATTATAGGCCAATCAGTTTTGCTATCAAAACTTCATGCAAGATATTTAAATGGAAAATTAACTTCTTATCTTGAAGAACATTTTGTTTTAACAAATGCTCGGGCTGCTTTTAGAAAAGAATGATCAACAATTGATCAGTATTTTATCTTAGTTTATATAGCAAGGAAATATTCTGTTTTCCTGAAAGGTAAAGCATTTACTGTTTTATATATTTTAAAGTCACATTTGACTCTAAGTAACAGAACCAAATTATAGCCTAAATTTGAAAAGATGGTTCCTAACAGGTGCTTTACATGTTTATTACAGTCAGTATATCAAGATAGTATAATGCAAGTTAGATGCAACAGAAAAGGTTCACTTAGATGAGATAGTATAATGAATAAGGGAGTTAATAAGGTTGCATCCTGGTCCTACATTATTTAAAATTTATCTCAGTGATATGGAGACTACATTACTTCAAGCTGAGGGTCCTTGTCCATTATTATCTGAAAGGAAAATTTGTGCTTTTTTATATGTGGATGTTTTGCCAAGGGCCAGGACAGTGATTAGGAACCAAGACAATTGCTTTTTTGGAACCAGAGACAATAAGCACACTAGTAAACAAAGAGTGTTTAAGCTTTATTATTAGCTCCAACAAACATGTAAACATAAAAGCATAACATACAAAGCATACATACCAAGCAAGATGATACCCAAGTCTCTTACAAGTTGCCAGGTACTCCTCAATAATGACAACAGGGATACCTCAAGGGTAGCTAGTTTCCACAGAACCCAATGCTAGATTTTGTGTAGAAGTACCCAACAAACAACAACCCCAAGATGTTTATCAAAATCTGGCACCAGGATGTCGTGGAACTGCTATGGTCATGGGACTGCAAGACCTGGCCTTGACATGGTGTAACATGACTCTGGAATGAGACTCAAAAGTCTGAGACTTTGGGAGGGAGGAGCCACGTTACAACGACACATCGCACAGACCCGACAGTCCGGGTCTGTCGATGAAACTTTTGTCTTTGGACGGTCTGGTAGGACCTAAACCGTCCCAAAAAGTCTGAGACTTTGACTGTAAGAAAAGTTTTGTAGCTACATGAAACCAAACAAGCTACAGAACCAAACAAGGAGATTAGCTCAGAATTAGCTCTAACCTTTTAGACGTTTGTTAGCATGAAGGAGAATTCAAAGCAGGTTGCTAAGCACCTCAAAGTAACTGGTCAAGAGAGGAAAGGAAAGGGAGAGGGAAAGGAGAAAGAGGAAAGGAGAGGAAGGTAGGAAGGGGTAGGAAGAATAGAAGAGAGGGTATGAAGGGGGAAAAAGAGGAGAGGAGTAGGAGAGAGGAAAGGAAAGAAGAAAAGGGAAAGGAGAGAGATAAAGAAGAAAGGAAAGAAGAAAGGAGAGAGGGAGAAAAGCAAAGCAAAGAAAAAGTAGGTTTGTGATAAAATAAAATAGGTCTATGGGATGGTAAACAAAGCAATCCCGATTATATATTTTAATATTTTACATGGAAAAATGAATGTTTAAAAGTGTTAATACACAATGTGAACAATAACTATGAGAATGTATACCTGTAGATGTATGTATGCAATTAAAAATAAAAAAAACTTTTTACACAAAAAAATTACATTGGTTTTACTCATTATACCCATCATTTTGAACAATATGTATGGAATAGTAGCTTTCTTCCATTTCTTCCAGTTATATTTCCATAGAATTTCTGATGTCTTCTTAATACTGCTTAAGTTGTCATAATTTTTTACTTAGTTTGAATTTGAAACAGCCCATTGTCTTCCTCCTCAATATAGAGATATGCCCTAAGAAATATTATGGGGCAAGGAAACATTGTCTTTCATTTCTCAAAGCTTGTTAGAACCAAGCTAAAAGTTATGGAATCCGAACATACTCTACAGCTGTTTATTTAAGGGGGCTTCCTCAAGCATGCCACATCCATGCATATTGTTGCAAAACATTGCATGAAAAGAATATTGATGGGATATGCAGGATTGATTAAAATGCATTTGTATCATGTTCCATTGTGCATTTTTAAAACACCAATTATAATTTTAAATTAGCTGCTTTTTTATTGATACACATGTAGAGAGAAATAAAGAAAAAAGAATAGATGAAACTAAAAGTTAAAGCTAATGGTATTTCGCACAAGATTCAGGGGGAAAATGGTAGATAATTTGTCAGCCAGGGAATGCTAATACAGCAAAAGAAATGTGAAGTGGTGTACATTTCAGAATTATTTCTTACAGAATGTTTATTAAATTAGAGGTTCCTGATCTAGGCTTACATAAAACAAGGCCATTAAAATCTATGGCATAGTAAGTCATAAACCGAAATCTTGTTTAATTGAAAAGATTAGTTTCAAAAGTAAACTAAATCCAAACCAGCTTGTACTTCAGCTTTATCAATTCCCTGTGTATTGTTCTGATGTTTTCGATTCAGCACAAAGGAGGAAAAATTAGTTTTCAAATTACCATGACATAAAAAGAGAGCACTATAATAAATGTTTACTTAGACTGTATACCTTTGCTGTTCCCCAGAGAGAATTGTGTCTCTCACTCACACCACAAGAAAGGCTTTATGAAATATGCAACTGTCTTTTATTTTAGGGCAAAGTCAGGCATGTCTAGCTAACTGGAAGCAATCCTCACTGGGAGATGATTAGCTGCAGTGAAGCTCAATTAGGTTTAGCATGTTTAAATGAACTTGGGTTATTCCCAAAGAAAGGAAAATAAAACTTTACTGACAGAACTTAAGATCTGGAACCCAGGCATGAATAACAGTTTTTCCTTTTGATTGATTTCTTTATTTATGATTCTCTACCCTCCTGGGAGTCAGGATTTTCAGTTTCAGACTTTAATGAGAAATGCCTTTATTTGCTTCGTTACTAAACTCAGCAAATGATTTTAAGCATGACTCAAAAAGCCTTTTTGAGCAAAGAAAGAGTAAGAGTCAAAAGAAGTTTGAGGATAGCTTTGACAGAGGATATGATGGATTTTTACATATTTAGCTTCTTCATTAGTCAACATTATTCCATGAAACTCAAAGCAAGACATCAATCTGTTCAGTAACAGAAAAGTAGTTAAATAACCTCTGCTTAGAAATGGCCTGACTAATATGCTAATAATTGTACTTAGAAGAATTTCATTTGCTGTAGTGTGAAATATTTTCTTCTACTATTACTTCTATGATTTTCTATTTGTGCTCAAGTAACTAAATCAATGTTTTTCAAATTAAGCAACTTTAAGATGTGTGAACCTCAACTCCCCAAAAGTTGTCAAGTTTGGAAAATAGTGGTAAAAGTCACACTTTGTCACTAACTACACATTAGTGAACTGCATTGTGTGAATATAGCTTCATACTATTAATCTACATGCTGATGAACTAACATTATTGTCCACAGTCATCAATTAAAGTTTGGGAGTATGCAAGAAGTTGGAATACTTCATCTAACTAAAGTGGGAGTAATTTTCTAATGGTAAGTTTATTTTATTTTTTTTATTTTTTTGCTAAGGAGTCCATGTTAGGCTTAATTTTCTTTCTTCATAGCACTAAAGCAAATCTTAAAGTGTAAATGCTTTTTGTTGTTGTTTCTAAAAGCTACTAAATTGCATATAATTTCATATTACATTGTTTCTTCAGGTTATACATGAAGAGATTAACTATTTATAACCTGAGAATGAGAATGGCTGCCCAGTCTTACCGCTCCGGCTACCGAAAGACAGCAAAGAAATAATTCGGATGACCAGGACCCCGGACATGGAAGCAGAGGGGTTCCTGCAGAGCACGGATGTTTGGGCTCTTCAGGGAGGTAACTATTTGAGGAGGGGGCTGCATTTGAGCGGCTCCTGGACGGCGTTGCCTCCCCCGTCTCTTTCATTGACCTACTTACACAGCTGGCTGGCGGCGGCGGCGGAGACGGCTTTGTACGAGAGGCGGCGGCTCCGGCCCCGTTGCCCTGGGAAGTGTTGGACCTTTCCTTTGACTGAGCAGTGCCGAGGCGTTGGTTTGTGCCCCGAAGAGGGGGTGGGGAGCCCAGGAGAGATGTCTATCGGGACTGGGGGACTGGCTTTTTGCCCCCACCATAGCCCTGTGGACTCCCCCCCTTCCCTCCTGGCGCGGCGTTTTCTTTCGCTTTTGCCGCTGTCCCTACGAGGCCCCACGTTGCCTGACCATCTTTCTGCTCAGACTAGGACTCAAGGAACCCAACGACGGGCCTCCTGTGGTGACCAGTGCCATCCACTGCTGCTACTGCCTCAGGAGTATCGCGTTAGCCACCGCTATTGCTATCATTTTGTATTAGACGCCATTACTCCAGAGAGACAACGAGCTGGCAGCTTGAACTCCCCCCAGTGGCCACTATTGCAACTGCAGCCCTCGGATTTTTATATGTATGAACGAACTACACCTGTTCAATCAGTGTCACCTTTCTCTGCCCCAGTGTCACTACTGCAGCCACTCAGACTCTGCCTTTTACTACACGTTTGGCAGTCCGGACTTAACATCTTTGGCAGGCCCCTAAATCATCTAGACTCCTGGAACTTTTCAATCCTACCAGAGGGAGGGAGGCACCATCCTCCCCCCTCTATGTATCTTCAGTGGATTGGAACTGGGCCTTTAACCATCTTGCCAATTAATTGCCATAGGAAGGGAGAGGAGTGGAGTACCTCTCCCCCCCTCCCCCCCTAGGGGAGGGTGGAGGACGCCTTGGACTATCACAAGCTTAGTACGGACTTGCCAACTTGCGCAACTTTTAATTTTTAAATTTTAATTTTTTTAAACTGGTATGTTGAGTGCATGGGATTGTCTGGGATGGTGTGAATGATCTCACTTTTATTATTATTATTGTTGTAATTTGTGTTTTTTAATTACTTGTGAGGACTGCTTGTGTGAGAGCTTGGGTATGATTGACTCGGAGGACCTGCCGGGGTTTGCGGGGGTCACCGGGGTGGTCGGGGGGACTATGGCCACGGGAGAGGGTCGGAGCATTGCGGTCACAACAGGGAGGGGCAGATATGGCGGGGACTTTAGGGCAAGCCATTACCGGGGAAGGAGGGTTCGCTACATTACAGAGATCCCTCCTTCCGGCCCTATGAGTCCCACTCCAAGACCAGATGGCGCGAGTAGTCAGGACCCAGGTCTCAGGCTGCTGTTGCTAAATGCCAGGTCTGTTGTTCACAAAGCTCCCCTCGTCCGGGGAGTTGACGAGAGGGCAGACCTGGCATGTATTACTGAAACCTGGCTGGGCACAGAAGGAGGAGTCCCCCTTGTAGAGATGTGCCCAGAGGGATTTCAGGTGCTTCATCAGCCGAGAGCCCAAGGAAGGGGTGGCGGTGTGGCTATTATTATCCGGGAGTCTCTGTTACCTCGTAGGGTCCCTGCTCCGGAGCTTGCTGGGTGTGAGTCCCTGCTGATAAAGTTGGACCTCAAGGGTCAAGTGGGTTTGCTGCTAACGTACCTGCCTCCCAACTGCGTTGCAGCATCCCTCCCCTCGCTCCTCGAGTCAGTAGCCGAGCTGGCAGTTGAGCTCCCCAGGCTTATAGTTCTGGGGGACTTTAACCTGCCATCGCTCGGTGAACGCTCTGACGGGGCGCAGGAGTTCATGGCTTCCATGACAGCCATGGGCTTGACCCAGGTAATCCGGGGCCCAACTCATACAGCGGGTCACATGCTCGACCTCGTATTCCTCTCGGAGCAGTGGATGTGTGATCTTGGTCTGAAGGGTAATGAGATCATACACCTGTCGTGGTCAGACCACTGCCTACTGAGGCTTGACTTCCGGAGGCCAAACCCCCACCATAGGGAGGAGGAACTGACCAGGTGGTTCCGCCCCAGGCGACTTATGGACCCTTTGAGGTTCCAGACGGAGCTTGGGGTAATTCCCGACACTCTCGCCCACAGTTCGGCGGAGACTCTGGTTGCCGCCTGGCATTCGGCGGCGTCAGAGTCTCTTGACCGGATTGCGCCACTACGACCCCTCCGGGTCAGCGGATCCCGGAGACCTCCTTGGTTCACCGAGGAACTCCGGGAGAAGAAGCGCCGGAGGAGACGCCTAGAGCACCTGTGGAGGTCCGATAAGTCCGAGGAGAACCGAGCACTTTTGACTACCTGCACCAAGGATTACATCCGGGCACTAAGAGTTGCCAAAAGAACGCATATCTCCGCCTTGGTAGCGTCCGCCGAGTCACGCCCAGCCGCCCTGTTTAGGATCACCCGCTCCCTCCTTAATAGGAGGGATGCGGGAGACCCCTTGCAGGGTAGGGCTGAGGACTATGCCCAGTTCTTGGCGGACAAAGTTGCTCGGTTTCGTTCGGACTTGGACTCCACCGCCGTAGATCCAGCCGAGACACAGGGGGATTACTTGGTAAACCATCTCTGGGTTGAGTTCCAGGATGTTGCCTCTGGGGATGTGGACAAGGCCATTCGAGCTGTAAGTGCCTCCACCTGTATTCTGGACCCGTGTCCCTCCTGGCTGGTTGCCAACAGCAGGGAGGTGACACATGGCTGGATCCAGGCGGTCGTGACCACCTCCCTTCGGGAGGGGCACTTCCCCGCCGCACTTAAGACGGCGGTGGTGAGACCCCTCCTGAAGAAACCATCCTTGGATCCAGCCATTTTAAACAACTATCGTCCTGTCTCCAACCTCCCCTTTATTGGGAAGGTTGTCGAGAAGGTGGTGGTCTTCCAGCTTCAACGGGCCTTGGAGGAAGCTAGCTATCTTGACCCCTTCCAGTCCGGCTTCAGACCCGGTTACAGCACTGAAACCGCTTTGGTCGCATTGACCGATGATCTCTGGAGGGCCAGAGATGGAGGCCATGCGTCCATCCTGGTTCTCCTTGACCTCTCAGCGGTTTTCGATACCATCGACCATGGTATCCTTCTGCGACGACTGCGGGAGGTGGGGGTGGGAGGCACTGTTTTGCAGTGGTTCTCCTCCTACCTCTCGGACAGGTCGCAGTCGGTGTTGGTCGGGGGGCAGAGATCGTCCCTGAGGCCCCTAACATATGGGGTGCCGCAGGGTTCGGTCTTATCCCCCCTACTATTTAACATTTACATGAAACCGCTGGGCGAGATCATCTGGAGGCACGGGATAAAATACCATCAATATGCGGACGATACACAACTGTATCTGTCCGCCCCGTGCCAACTCAATGAAGCGGTGGACGTGATGAACCAGGGCCTTGAGGCCGTTAAGAACTGGATGAGCGCTAACAAACTGGTGCTCAACCCGGACAAGACCGAGTGGCTGTTGTGTTTCCCTCCCAACAATTTGGCTGACATTCCAACACTCAGGCTGGGGGGTCAAATTTTATACCCCTCAGATAGGGTCCGTAATCTAGGAGTCCTCCTGGATCCACAGCTGACTTTTAACCATCAGTTGTCGGCTGTGACCAGGGGGGCATTTGCCCAGGTTCGCCTGGTCCGCCAGTTACGGCCCTACCTGAACCGGGAGGCTCTCACAACAGTCACTCGAGCCCTTGTGATCTCTAGGCTGGAATACTGCAATGGGCTCTACATGGGGTTGCCCTTGAAGTGCATCCGGCGACTGCAGTTAGTCCAGAATGCAGCCGCGCGAGTGATAGTGGGCGCACCGCGGTTCGCCCACATTACACCCATCCTCCGCGAGCTGCACTGGCTACCTGTCGATCTCCGGGTGCGCTTCAGGGTATTGATGACCACCTTTAAAGCACTCCATGGTAGTGGATCTGGGTACTTGAGAGACCGCCTTCTGCCGATTACCTCCCTTCGACCGATTAGATCGCACAGATTGGGCCTCCTCCGGATTCCATCTGCCAGTCAATGTCGACTGGCGACTACACGGAGGAGAGCCTTTTCTGTTGCAGCTCCGACCCTGTGGAACGATCTCCCCATTGAGATTCGTACCCTCACCACCATCCAGACCTTCCGCACGGCCCTTAAGACCTGGCTTTCCCAGCAGGCCTGGGGATAAGTTTTTAAATTACCCGCCCGAGTGTTGACTGTTGAATGCAAGTTGGTGTTTTATTATCTATCTTGTTTATTCACTGTTTGTCTTGTATTATTGCACCCCCTTCCCGTGATTGTAAGCCGCCCTGAGTCCCCTCAGGGAGAAGGGCGGCCTATAAATCGTAATAAATGTCTGAAAAAAATGTCTGTCTTCTGATCTCTAATTATTTGGATTCAACACCAAATAAACTAATGTTATTTGTAGTTGGATCAGCTCTGTCTTGTGGTCTAACTAATGTGGATGTTTTCTTTTTGGATTTCTCTTTTTTCTTTTAATTTAGTTGCCAGCACAGTGTTACCAGGTTCTTGACAACTCCATAATTATCCTTTATAGCATTGAAAGGCTACATATTAATGTTTAATAAGGGGATATAGGCACGGGAGAGGCAGAAGGAGAGGGAAAATTTGTGTCTATCCAACTAGCTATTACAATCAATCTGTATATGTACATGTAAATCAATCAAAGAGAAAATTTTATTTCCAAAGAGTTACATTTCCTTCTTTCCTCTCCACAATGCTTCATTATTAAGTTGTAATAGTATATTATAAAAAGGGGGGCATGTTGACAATATGGCACATTTATTAAATCTTTAGTATTATGATAACTGTGATTCCAACTGGCTGTTTGGACTAGTTCCTACAATTTACTTGGGAAGACTTTCAGAACTGGTTTCCCCTTGCCTTCTTTCTAAAACTATTCTTTCTGTAGGTCTAAGCAACTGAAATATGATATGAAGAGATTTCATATATGAAAACATCTGAAGTCCACTTCTGAATTATTTATCCTTTTCATTAGCCACAGTTCTATCAAGTTGTGTAAAAAATGGTTCATATCAACGTTTTAAAAGTTCTGTCCACCCAAAGCAATAATGAATATGAAAAAAGCAGTTCAATGGTGAATTAAAACAACAATAATTTCATAATTATATTCATCCTCTCGAGTACTCACTGTGTTCAGCTGGAAATAGATAAAAACATTTGTTTTACAAGAAAGGGGGAAAGTGCTTATTTTTCATAAAAAGGCCTTAAAGTTTCTTTGAAATAACAAAAATGTTAATTTTTTTTTACAGTCCATAGACTGTTTTTCCTAGTGGGTGGGGAAAGTCTCACTTCCCCAAAAAATCTTTCTTTTGGTGTATGTGTGTGTGTTTTATTCATTGTTCACTAATTAGGACATTTCACTAAAGAAAAGAAATCTGTAGTTCAGAATTATACTTAATCTAACGATAGACTTTATATCCTTCTAGTTACAGCCTTCTATGATTCAAAATGACATCATATACCTCATGATTTCATCACCAAACAAATGAAATGATGCAATTTGGATCACTTACTGTCAGGCTTGCCTTATTCAACATCCAAGAAAGAAAACCCCAACTCCAATTGGCTAGAGAAAAGGTACTTTTAGTGGACATGAAATGAAAACTGCGAAAGTGAAGCAAGATCTGAGGCAAAAAAGTATTTGTACATATCAAAAGTTACCCAAATCCCTCCCCCTAATTACCCTGGCCCAAGGACCAATCTCTAACCCCAAGGATGTCATGTGGGGTGCATCTTCAGGTGGCCTCATTCAGCTGGTATGCAGAGACGGTTGGCCTTGACCAAACCCAAACATGGACCTTCCGCATGCACAGAAGATGGTGAGAACAAAACTCCCTTTTTTGAGATGTCTCCACCAGTACGCATCCGCTCCCAAATATCATGTACCCCCTCCCTTCCAGATACTATGGCAGCCGATAGCAAGCAAGCGAGATAGAGGCTGACACTCATATTATGACATCATGAACAAAGTAAACAAATACTTACCGTATATCATTTTTGATGCACAATATGACACCTATTCATCCTTATTCTTTCTTCAAATAGCTTGTGAATGCAGGTACTCCTCAATGTATGATCACAACAGAGCCCAAAATGTATGTGCTAAGCAAGGCAATTGTTAAGTGAATGTTGCCTGATTTTATGACCTTTTTGCCACACTTGTTAAGTGAATCATACAGTTATTAAGTGAACCAGGCTTCCCCAACTGACTTGGCCAAAATTTTGATCATGTGACGATGGGGATGTTGCAATGGCTATAAGTGTGAAAATGGTCATAAGTCACTTTTTTAGGTGCTTTTGTAACTTTGAATTGTCACTAAATACATGGTTGTAAGTCAAGGACTATCTGTATGCATAGAGTGAGGGAGAAAATATGAAAACCAATTAAAATAACAGTGCAAAATGATAGTCAAAAAAGCATGAGAAAAAAGAATTGCTTAAACCTGCTGCTATTCATGTATGGTTCCCCTGCAGACCCATAATCCAATTTCTTTATCTGGCAAATGTATTGCTTGATACCATGAGAAGTATTCAAACAATTTGGTATCTGCAGAGGACAAATGATGGGAAAAGAAGAGACCTATCATTTCTCCTCTGAAAAGCTTTTTCCATGAGAATGGAATATTAGGGCCACTTCTATCCTTCAGCAAAGTCAAGCAACAACTAGTTGCTCTTTAGTTTCTATATGTGGAATAGGTGAGATGTTAAGAAAGATGAATTGATAAGGAAACTCATTTTTTGTGTTCCATCATGATTCTTCTGAAGAAATGGGCTCTATATGTATCCATAGATTAAATTAAATTTTCTTAGTTCTTATTTTAAATATGGACATGAAATATATATTCCAACCGCTTGTTTCAAAAATTAGCTGCTTAAAATAATAAACATTTTACAGATTATTAAATTAGAATAGGAAAAACCCTAAAAGGGGGTGGACTGCTGGGGGTTCGTAGAGATTTGGGAGAACCTCTAGCTAAGATTCTGTGCAGTTTGGAGAACCCCCAAATTCCATTCCTGGCTGGCCCTGCCCCTCCCAGGAGTCCCCACACAGGCCATTTTGGATGCAGGTTAGTATAGTGCATTCATGGAGCCTTGGGCAGGTTGAAAAACAGGCCTACCAGAAGTTTGGGAGGCCCTCCAGAGGGCCTCCAGAGCCTGGAGAGGCTGTTTTTGCTCTCCTGGAGACTCAAGGAAAGCCTTGATTCCTCCCCCCCCCCATGGTGCAGGAGGCCTACTACACTACACCCAGCATGCCCACGGCCACCCAGCAACCAGGCAGAGAACCCCTTGCTAAAATATTTGAAGCCCACCCCCACTAAAAACTAAACATTGATTACTACCCACTACAAATTGCTGGAGGTGTCAAATTTCAAGAATCAGATCTCTTGTATATCTTCAATCTCCCCATTCAAATGAAAAGATCTAATTAGACAAGACAAATTTGATCATCTACAGTAATACTGTCTTTTTCAACTTCTCTTCCACATCAGAAAAAAAATAAAAGTGGAAAACTTATCAAAATAGACTATGTGAGAAACTGTTATCATGCAAGTTATTTGGAACATCTACTAATATAAATCAGACACAAACTGGCCAGTTATCAGATGCTACTAAAGCAACTCAGATGAATTTGAAGGAAAATCTAAGAGGCACAGCATGGTTCCAATTTCTGTCTCTATTGTATCATTTTCAGTATCATTCAGAAAATATAGGATTTTCTATAAAAACCCAGGGCAGGAAGCAGTTTTTTTCTCTACTTAAAATGATGGTTGCTACTTTGATCTATTCAGCTGGAGATATTTGGGTTAACTAACAGCTGGAATGTTGGTTTTAGAAGAGCTCTGAATTGGAGTTGTTTAAACCTAAATTGATGAGGGGGGAAGAAACTAAACATTTTCTCTACAAAGATAAGACTTCCATCTAAATCCCACTTCACGGAATATCCAGCTCAAGCTGAGAAGAGACATGCTTGTAAGTTTTTGTTTGTATTGTTGCTAACAACAGTACTAACATAAAAAAAAATATTATCATTTGCTGGAGGCTTCGTATCAATCCACAACTGGCGGTTTTTCCATTTCTTCTGTCTTGAGAGTCTGATTAGTATATGTTTTTCAGTTCAGTTGACATAATGCGCTTCTGTACAGTTATTGAAAATGTATATTCTTATTTAAACTAGCAAAACATATTTATTTCACAGTTTTGAATTGGAAAGCTCATTGTATACTTTTCTGGGTCAGAACAGACAATAAAAATATTATAACTAATATATGTAAAATAGGTACTTTCAAAATTCAGATTATTCATGAATTACAAAATATATATTCTATGCAGACAAGCCTTGATGAACATGGACAATTCCATGTCACACATTACTTGATCATTCATGCTATTTATATTGAAATCTGTGCTTCATCATTTTCACGCAGAGTATTCATAAGCATTAATACACAACTGAGAAAATACTAATAATAATAATCCCCAACCTGAAAAAGTCCAAAAAGGAAAGGTGGTAATTGGCAACCCAAATGAGATCAAAGACTAACTTAATCAGTATTCCATCCATTTCCAAATGCCCCCAATGCTTATGTCAATATACTACTATCATTTTTATTTCATATTCCCTTAAAGGAAATTTGAGGTTAATATGTGTTCTTCCCTTGTTTCTAAACTTGAAATGCTCTCTCATTTGATTAATCAGTCAGTGTTCAGTCCATTCCCCAC
This sequence comes from Thamnophis elegans, assembly GCF_009769535.1. NCBI lineage: Eukaryota > Metazoa > Chordata > Lepidosauria > Squamata > Natricidae > Thamnophis > Thamnophis elegans. The sequence goes on from NC_045551.1 coordinate 28,525,261, forward strand.
CCATTATTTTTTCTTTGTTATATGTTCATTTATTAGGTAGTTTTCATGTACTTTTTCTTTTCGGTGTGTGCACGCTTTGCTCTGCGCACATGCGGTTGCCTGTAAATAGGTCTGCGCATTCACAGAAGACTAAAAATGCCAATAAAAACCCCATGCTGCGGTGACTGGGGAACCAGTTCGGGGGTGTGGCAGACCTGCCATCCCTACCGGTTCGACAACCCAGTTGGAATTTCCATTACCGGTTTGCCCGAACCGGTGCGAATCGGTAGCAACCCATCTCTGCTGCCAAGGAAAAACAAGATTGTAAATCAGAGACATGATGTGATGGTTATCCCTGACACCAGTTCAGATGATGAGGAAGAGCCAACTCCAAGGATTTCAGAGGAGAGATCAGGAAGACAGCGAGCTCTCTGAGTAGGAAACGAATGGGCCAGCAGAAGAGGGGAGGCCAAGAACCTTGCAGGGACCATCAGATGAATAACCAAACAAGTGCCTGGCTGAAGAAGAAAGGGGAGAGATGCAGCTACATCTGGAGGGCTCAGAGACTCCATCAGAAATGCAGGGCAGAAAAGGAATACAGCTGCACTGGGCAGCAGAGATGAGATGGAATTGCCTCCTCCACAGATCCCAGGATGCTAGGGCTGAAAAGGGAGAGGCCCAACTTTCCAGGTTGCTATTCAGACACCATTTTTCCTTCTCTTTTAAAGTCATCTCACTACCAGTTGAGCAACTCATCTTTGCATTCCAAACACATGTTGGAATGAAATTTGCTGTCTCCATTGTTGATCCCTAACCTGACTCCATTCATAGTCATTGTATCATCTGTGTTTTCTGCAAAGTGATGAATCACAAAGTTTAGTAGATTTTGCATGTGTTAAATGTGTCCTTGGACGGCTCCAAATAAAAGAAAAAATATCACTTAAGACATATAGCTGAGAATTTGTCTCACAGATGAGCCAGAAGAAAAATAAAAGCAACTTGGGGAGTCAACATAAAACTTTATTGCTAGGGTATGTTTGTGCCATATTTAAGTACAAATAGGCAAAAGGATCTAAATATTTGTGACAGGAAACATTGTTATAAAGATTAAGCAGTACTTAATCTGCTTTTACTTGCACATGGCCTAATGTAATATTTTCCCCATTTTAAATAACTCCTTAATAAAGGAGACAAATTAATCAACTCAGCAATCTAAGAAAACAAATTCAGGAACAGTAATTACACATGTATTGTTTGGCTTTCTTTATTAGCAAAATAGCAACTGCATGAACTCAAAAAAATGTTTTGAGTAAACATTCATAGGATTTTATTATCAATCTGCTAGAGCAGCTGCCAATAGCTAGTTTTACAACTTCCATATTCATGATTAAAATATGTGAAGATTGAGGTGATATATTGCATGAACAAAACAATAAATTTGAGGAAACTGTCATTGCTTATTGAATGAGTTATTTGAAGTTGTGGGAGAATCTTTTCCATTATTTTATCATTATAATTAATTATATCTTTATTAATATTAAGGGCTTGTTTGATTACTTATTACTTTTATTGAGCATCTTCTGATTGAGCTTATGAGTATCCTTACCACTTCTCCACATGGTTGGTGGCTATGGATGACTGAGTAATTGTTTGATTCTAAACGCCAAAAACATCACAAAGAAGGGTTCCACACCAATGGACCTACAAAAGTCATTATCATATTTGTATATAACTATGTTTTAGGTAGTGACAGGCCTGGGTGTATATTATTTTCATACTTACCATGCTTTTAAATTCTACACATCTTCTAAGAAAGAGAGAGAAATGCACACAGAGTAAAGGAATATGTTATAGTTGTGCCAATAAATATTTGAAGAATGGAGATTGAATATTACTCCTCACCCATAAATACATCCGCTTTCATGTATTTATTAAAAAGAGCGGTGAATCTCCAGAGGGATAGCAGCATTAGCCTTTTCTGCCAAAAGCCTTACATTTATTATCCTTGAAATGTTATCTTCAGAAAGTTATGTATAGTAGGACTATGTAAGTCTCCCTAGAAGCTTATTATGTTGATGACATTTCTAGCAAAACACATAAAGTGGTTTCATAAAGCCAAGCCACCGTATTTCAAGAATTAAGCAAAGCAGGGTCATTGCTTTGGTTTGACTCCCTTCTGAAGCTTCTTCTGACCGTTCTCAAAAGCTGGAGGTTTGTGTCTTGAGGTGAAGCAAAGCATCTCAATAGATATGTCAGTTCTACATGTTGAGGGGAATTGCATCAAATCTGTGATGCAGAGCCCTGCACTGAGGCAAAGCTAGTTACTTTATGTGGACTTAATATATACCCTCAGGCTGGCTTGAATAATTGGATTGGATTTGGATTGGATTTATTTATTTATAGGCCGCCCTTTTCCCTGAGGGGACTCAGGGCGGCTTACAATCAAAAAGGAAGGGGAGTGTAGGACAATACGAAAAAAGAAATGTGCACAAAGTAAATTAGACAATAAAACTCAGCATTCACTCAGCATTCGGGAGGGGCGAAATAAGATTATCCCCAGGCCTGCCAGGTTAGCCAGTTCTTGAGGGCTGTGCGGAAGGCCTGGACGGTGGTGAGGGTACGAATCTCCACGGGGAGATTGTTCCATAGTGTCGGAGCCGCAACAGAGAAGGCTCTCCTCCGAGTAGTCGCCAGTCGGCACTGACTGGCGGATGGAATACGGAGGAGGCCAACTCTATGCGATCTGATGGGACGCAGGGAGGTAATTGGCAGAAGGCGGTCTCTCAAATAGCCAGATCCACTACCATGGAGCGCTTTATAGGTGGTGAGTAGGACCTTGAAGTGCACCCGGAGACCAACAGGTAGCCAGTGCAGCTCACGGAGGATCGGTGTTATGTGGGCGAACCGTGGTGCGCCCACGATCACTCGCGCGGCCGCATTCTGGACTAGCTGAAGTCTTCGGATGCTCTTCAAGGGCAGCCCCATGTAGAGCACATTACAGTATTCCAGCCTAGAGATCACAAGGGCTCGAGTGACTGTTGTGAGGGCCTCCCGATTCAGGTAGGGCCGCAACTGGCGCACCAGGCGAACCTGGGCAAATGCCCCCCTGGTCACAGCTGAGAGATGGTGGTCAAAAGTTAGCTGTGAATCCAGGAGGACTCCCAAGTTGCGGGCCCTTTCTGAGGGGTTTAAATTTTGTCCCCCCAGCCTGAGTGATGGTATGGTGGTCAAATTTTTGGGAGGGAAACACAACAGCCACTCGGTCTTGTCTGGGTTGAGTATCAGCTTGTTTGCTCTCATCCAGTCTTTAACGGCTTCCAGTCCCCGGTTCATCACGTCCACCGCTTCATTGAGTTGGCACGGGGCGGACAGATACAACTGTGTATCGTCCGCATATTGGTGATATTTTATCCCGTGCCTTCGGATGATCTCGCCCAGCGGTTTCATGTAAATGTTAAATAGTAGGGGGGATAAGACCGACCCCTGCGGCACCCCATAGGTTAGGGGCCTCAGGGACGATCTCTGCCCCCCCACTAACACCGACTGCGACCTGTCCGAGAGATAGGAGGAGAACCACTGCAAGACAGTGCCGCCCACCCCTATCTCCCGCAGTCGTCGCAGAAGGATACCATGGTCGATGGTATCGAAAGCCGCTGAGAGGTCCAGGAGAACTAGGATGGAAGCATGGCCTCCATCCCTAGCTCTCCAGAGATCATCAGTCAATGCGACCAAAGCGGTTTCTGTGCTGTAACTGGGTCTGAAGCCAGACTGGAAGGGGTCAAGATAGTTAGCTTCCTCCAAGGTACGCTGAAGCTGGAGAGCCACCACCTTCTCAACAACCTTCTCTACAAAGGGAAGGTTGGAGACTGGACGATAGTTATTAAGAACAGCTGGATCCAGAGACGGCTTCTTCAGGAGGGGTCTTACCACCGCTGTCTTAAGCGCGGTGGGAAAGTACCCCTCCCGAAGAGAAGCGGTAACAACCGCCTGGATCCAGCCTCGTGTCACCTCACTGCTGTTGGCAACCAGCCAGGAGGGACACGGGTCCAGTATGCAGGTGGAGGCACTCACAGCTCGCATAGCCTTGTCCACATCCCCAGAGGCAACTTCCTGAAACTCAACCCAGAGATGGTTTGCCAAGTTTTCTCCTTGTGTCTCGGCTGGATCTACTGGGGTGGAGAAGATGGACAAGAATCCAAACAAAACAATCTATAGGTGATGCAGAACATGTTACGATCTCTTCTAGTTTTGAAGGTGAGTGCAGCAGCAGGGACGTGCAGTCAGGGGAGGCAGGGAAGGCAGAGCCTCACCACTGTCATCATGAAAAGAAAAAAATGTAAAAAGAAAAAGGCAAGAGCCTCCTCTACAGGAGGAGGCGGGAGAACGACGTGCCTCATCTAGTCTGGCGTTTTATGATCACTCGAGCAGAGTTAAGCAAGGGTTAAAAGCCAAAAAATTCCTGACTTCGTTCTCCCGCCTCCTCCTGTAGAGGGCACTTTTTAGAGGCTTTTTTAAACAGTTAAGCAGAGTCATCCACATTGACTCTGGCAGCAACTAGCTCAGCCTGACCTCAGCTCTTGCCTTTTTCCTTTTACATTTTTTTTCTTTTCATGATGGCAGGCAAGAGCAGAGTTGAAATCCTCTCTGAAACAGCTGGAAAAAGTACATGTGGGTCGGAGGGAGGGGGAGGAATTCAAACTTCATCCTCCTGGTGCGGGGCTTTGGGCAAAGGCTGGAGGGAAGTGCTCTCCCTCCCCAAGTGTAGTTTGATTGCAGGCAGAGCCACATTGTCTTTTCAAACCTGTAATCAGTGAAGCTGGGCTGGATCCTTCCGGGGCTGGGGGAAATTGTGTGTGCGCTCCAGTATGGCTCTGGCTTCCTGCCTCCTCCTGTGGTCTCCCTGACTCCCTCCAATCCAACTTTGTGTGTGTGTGTGCGTGCGTGCTTGTTTGAGAGAGAGTTTGTTTGAATGAGAGAGGGAAGGGGGTAGGAGAGATGGTCCAATCCAACTTGTGTGTGTGTGTGTGTTTGAGAGGGGAGAAAGAGGGAGGAAGGAGAAGAAAAAGAATGAAGGAAACTTATTTAGCAAAGGAGAAAAAGAAATGCTGTCACTTTAAATCAGAACTGAGCATGCCTGGCTGTGGAATTCTGGGAGTTGAAGTCCACAAGTCTAAAAAAATTGCTGCCTCACCAGCCATAAACCTCACCGCACATCACTGTGCAGCAGTGGTGGGTTCCTACCAGTTTGGACCGGTTTGGCCGAACCAATACTGATTGGGGGCCTGGGTCGCTGGAATCAGCATTGACCCAAGCCTGCCATGCCGCGAACTGGTTCTCCTATGGTGGCACCTTCTTGATTTTTGGTTCTGCGCATGCGCAGAATTATTTTCATTGCACAATTTTTTTTTCATTTTTGAATGTTTTGCGCATGTGTAGACCTATTTATGTGGAAATGCGCATACACATGAAACGCACACTGAACCGGAAGTAATGCTAGCAGCAAATCACCCATGGAGTGCAGGTAATATAGCACATATGGTAGAATTAAACATTTTTGCCTTTCCATGAAAGGAACAAGAGTGGGTTTGTCATTTAAGAAAACCATTTTCATAACTATTCTCATTTAAAATTAGTGTTTTTCTAACTAAAAGAAATAGTTTGTCTGTATGTTTGTGTGTGTGTGTGTATGTGTTTAAAAAAGCTAGTTGAGTGGGCAGAAACTTGTGCCCTCTAGTGACAGATCCATGCACACTCCCTCTTACAAAGACTCGCCTAAATAATTTAAAATACAACTTTAAAATCGCAGGACCAACATCTATTCCCACAACTGCAGAATTTTGCTGATGCATTTAGCATTCGAGAATTCTTTAATCTTTCAAAATTGCTGAATTCCAATACATCAAAATGTTTCCAGTTATCTCAAAAGACCTCAGCAGACTCAATGGATTTTTAGCACATAATGTAGTCTGTTTTACATATAACCTGCTTCTGTGTAATCAACCTGTGCTCCCACCCTTCTCACTCTTGCCTCATTCCAATTCAACTCCCAAAATTCCCAAGCCAGTCTTCTGGGAGTTGAAGTTCACACAAATTACAGTTGTCAAGGTTGGGAAACACTGCCCTAATCATTCTATGCATCTAATGAAATTAGTTGTGTCTTACAAAAGCTTGTGCCCTGTAATACAATTTAATAGCAGACTCTGGATTTATGACAAGAAACAAAATGATTAAAGAAAAAAACTAAGAAAAAATGCAGACGGAACAAGCAAATCTTGAACTATTAAATTGTTCACTAATATTAGCACACAGTGAATCAATTTGCATAGTAAAGCAACTTTCCTGAATCTGAATAGTTTTTTACCCCACCCATGTACGAAGACTACAACTCACACAATCACTTTGGCTGGGAATTGTAAGAGATGTAGACTGAAGGCATTAGTTTAATGAGACTTTTAGAATTATTCAAAGTGTACCAATTTTTTAAAATTGGTTTTTAAAAGAGTTCTCGGTTTGCTGATCATTACTGTTTCTCTTTATATTATTCCTGGCTCTTTTCTTCCTTTCTTCTCCGCCCCTTCTTTGAGAAATAACCACCGGGAGCCATCTATCTGAAAATACCTTGTTTTATTCCTCCTCCACATCTCTGTGAAGCAATCAGTTATATGTGATTGCTGTGTAGCCTGTAGAACAGCCAAGGCACTTAAACCATCCTGTGATGATTTACTGAATGTTTTCCTTGTCCTAAAGGCTTGATTTGGCACAGTGGGTCTTGCTTATTCCTAATATTGCTTTCACACTGTGATTGGTAGGTAATGTGGCCTAATCTGTTTGGGCTGTTGGACATGAAATTCCTGTCTTAGTAGACTAGGCTTTACAGTATTGTGATTTGATTTTCTTTGTGCTTTTCAAACAGGGTTCTTACATTTGCAAAACAGGGCCATAATGTGCCACTATAACTCCTGCTGATTGTATGGAACAAAAATTGTGCCCAAGTCCAGCTCATGTCAAGAATGAGGCAAAGGCATTTCAGTTCTGCAAATGCATCAATGGAATTATTTGACTTCTGAGGTGAGACATTTTGAAAGGGAAACTATTATCATGACCACTAACTATTGCCTGTTAATACCTCTATTTTGCCAGCCCTTCAAGCTGTTTCTGTTAAAACAGAATACAGATTCCACAAGGACTATAGGGACATTATTGTTGCAGGGTACAATAGCAGATTCTTGAAAGCCTGAAAGAGATTCTCCCTCCCTCCCTCCCTCCCTCCCTCCCTCCCTTCTTCTCTCTCTCTCTCTTTCCCACTCAACCTATATAAAAGGCAGGGCAATTTTAAGTTTCATTCTCTGCCCCTCTTTCCTGTCTAAGACAGCAATTCAATGCATTTTTCAAGGTCAGCCCTGCACTCTTCTACTAAGGTGACCAGATTTTCAGATTGGTAAAGAAGGACACCTTTGACCGGGGGGAGGGGGTGATTAAAAATTTTATATGGAGCAACAAAAATTTTCATACAACGCAAAAATAGTATTGTAATATTTTTTTAATTTCAACATAACTACAATTTACAAATATAAATTGTAACTGTTGCCAAACATCAAAATTTTGATCATGTGACCATGAGGATGCTGCAATGGTCGCTAAATGTGAAAATGGTTGCTAAGTGTGAAAAATGGTCATCAGTCACTTTTTTCTTTTTCTTTTTTTTAAAGTAATCTTTATTAGTTATACATTTTTTAAAGAGTAAAACATACAAATACAAATACAATTTTAAACATACAACCCCCCCTCCCCTCCCCCCCCGCGGTGACAGTCATTCACAGCCCAACTTTTTTCTTTCCTTCCTCATTGTTAGGTCTCTAAGCCACATCTTCTCATTACAAAATTCAGGGATCTATTACAATACCCATGTTCACTTTTAACTTTCCCCATTTTAAGTCCCTGCTGTTCTCCTTGTCGCCCACATATACCATAAGTTCCAGCTAAGGTAATGTTCCGTTTCTCCTTTGTCCCTCAGCCAACTCGTCATTCTGTCCATTTCTGCACATTCATAGATCTTTTTAATTATAGCATCTTCCGACAGTATGGTAGTGGATTTCCAAAATTGTGCATAAGTTATTCTTGCGGCCACAATTATATGTAGGCTCAAATGCCATATTGAACTGCTCATGTTTTCTGGTTTAATGCTTAGTAGAAGGTTCTCGGGTCTCCATTCCATGTTTGCCCCGGTAACCTCTTTTAGCCATTTTTTAATCCTTTTCCAGAATTTCGTGGCCTCAGTACAGGACCACCAAATATGGTAGCATGTGCCATCCTTTCTTCCACATTTCCAACACAATGGAGATAACCCAGGAAACATCTTTGCTAACCTCGTTGGGGGGAAGTGCCACCTATAAACCATCTTGTATATGTTTTCTTTGAATGCTGTAGATATTGTAAGTTTAATGGTCTTACTCCATAGATCCCACCATTTGCCCATTTCAATCTCATAGCCAAAGTTTCTCTCCCATGCTATTAGAAGGCTTTTATCCATCTCTTCATTAGCATCTTGGCAGGTCAAAAATTGATAAATCTTCGATAACATTTTCTTGTCTCCGCCAAACAAAATCTTATCTAGCCCCTGAGGGTTTGGGTAGATCCCAAACCGTACTTTATCGCTTTTAAACCTGTTTCTAACCTGTAAATATTCCCACCATTCCAGATTCCTGCCCTGCTGCTCTAATTCCATCTTTGTTTTCATGTTGCCATCTTCTGTCATGATGTCTTTATATGTTATGTTTCTTGTCCAATTAAATACACTGGGATGCGTTAAGGCCTCTAATGGTGCCAACCAGCACGGAACCCTAAGATAGTATTTTTTCCTCATCTTTTCCCAGACCCCCATCAAAATCTTCCGAATATAATGTCCCATGAAGTACCTATGGGGGGTGTCTCTTTCTTGCCAGAGGGAGGCATGCCATCCCTGAGGGAGGTCATGTCCCTCTATAGCCAATAGGCGCCTTCTACTCAACATCACCCAATCCTTCACCCATGTCATAATTGCTGCATTATAATATGCTTCCCAGTTGGGTACTCCGAAGCCTCCCAGTTCTCTACGTTTTTGCAATATTTGGGCTTTAATTCGTGCTTTCTTGCCTTGCCATATAAATCGAGCCACTATTGTTTCCAAAGATTTAAAAAAAAAATTGTCCAATTTAGTTGGTGCCGTTTGAAACAGAAACAAAAATTTGGGTAATACATATGTCTTGACTGTCACAATCCTGCCCATCAAAGACAGTTGTTTACCACTCCAATTAGTCATATCTTTAGATACCTGCTGTAGCAATTTCATATAGTTATCTACCTTGATAGAGGAACATCTCTCCGTGAGCCAAATTCCCAAGTATTGTATTTTATGGGCCATGTTAATCCCTAACAGGCTTTGTACTTCCCTTTTCTGGTTCAGAGTCATATTCTTAATTAACAGTTTTGTCTTCTCTTTGTTTATACGTAGCCCCGCTATCCTACCGTACTCCTCTATTTTACATAAAAGTTGTATCCCAGAAGCCATAGGATCCTCCAGGATAAAAACAAGGTCATCGGCGAAAGCCTGGACCTTAAATTCCTGAGCTTTAGCTCGTAACCCTTTAATTTGTGTGTCACTCCTCACTATTCTAAGAAGGGGTTCTAATGTGAGGATAAACAGTAGGGGGGATAACGGGCATCCTTGTCTTGTGCCTTTACCAATTTCAATATCACCCGCCTCTTCTCCATTTACCAATAATGTTGCAGTTTGTCGTACATAAATTGCCCGAATTGCATTTAAGAAGTTTTCTCCAAACTTCATATTTTCTAATTGTGACAACATAAAGTTCCAATTTACCCGATCAAAAGCCTTTTGTTCGTCAAGAAACATAAAGGCCACTTGTTTATCCGGCTGAGCTTCATAATATTCTAAGGCATCCAAAATAATTCTAACATTATCTTTTAAATGCCTTGACGGCAGGAAGCCATTCTGATCAGGGTGTATAAATTTATTAAGGAAGAATTTAAGTCTATCTGCCAGTATAGCTGCAAAGGTTTTTTAATCCACATTCAAAAGTGAAATGGGCCTATAGTTTTTAAGCTCCAGCTTTAGGCAAAAGGGTTATATAGGCCTCAGCCCATGATTTCGGTGCGATAGAATCCGTCAAGACAGCATTAAATATTACTATCATCTCTTGTCCTAAGATTTCCAAAAAAGATTTATAGATTTCAACGGGCAAACCATCCATGCCAGGAGTTTTGTTGTTTTCCATTTTTTTTACTGCCTTTTCTAATTCATCTATTGTTATCTTTTGGTTCAGTACCCCTTTTGCTTCATTTGAGATCTTGGGTAGATTTGCATTGTCTAAAAATTCCTTAATTTGGTCCTCAGAAATTTCTTCCCTACTATATAGTTGCTGAAAAAAACCTTGGATAATTTCCTGTTTCTCCCCCTTGGTTTCTACTAATTCCCCTTTACTATTCTGCAGTTGAGCTATAGGTCTGCTCTCTCTTTCTTTCTGAAGTCTATAAGAGAGCCAACGACCCGGTTTGTTAGCATGCTCAAAAAAGTTTTGCTTAATCCCCCTAAGTTTCCGAGCAACATCCTCCTGGTCTAGAAGAGAGATCCCGTGCTTAATTCTAGCCATTTCTTCTTTTTTCCTATCATCTAGTGGGTTCTGTTGCAAGGCTTTTTCTACCACCTCCAGTTTAGCTACCCATTTTGCCCTCTCTTCTAATTTTTTCCTGTGTGTGCCTGTTATATATTTAATAGCTAGGCCTCTCATATAAGCCTTGGCCGTATCCCAAAGTATTTGTGGAGTTACTCCTTTCCTATTTTCTTCAAAAAAAACAAACCTCATTTCCCTTTTAAACATTTGCTGAAATTCTTGTTCTTTCACTATCTCTGTATTCATCATCCACCTTCTCTTCCTCCCCTGCCTTACTCCTTTCCACACCAATAAGAGTGGATTATGATCGGCCCAGGTATTAACCTCAATTGCTGCTTCCTTAATCAAGTCCTCAATTTCTGGTGTCAACCAGGCCATGTCGATCCTAGAACAGGATTGATGTCTATGTGAAAAGAAAGTAAATTGTTGTTTCTGTGGGTGGAGTTCACGCCATACATCCTTTAATTCATATTCCTCCCTCATGTCTTCAAAGGTTTTGGGGAGAACTCTCCTCCTTTCTCTTAATTTCCCCCCCTTTTGGATGTTTCCTGGGTTATAATCCATTGTCCTATCTGCCACCGCGTTATAATCACCCACCACACATATGTGGTCATAGCCTAACTCTGCAATTTTTAGATGCAACTTTCTAAAGAAAGTACTTTGGTTGTCATTCGGTGCGTATATGGCCACCAGCAAAATTTTATATCGACCAAATTTCAATTCAACCATTAAAAGTCTCCCCTCCCCATCAGTATACACCAATTTAGAATCGATATGGTCTTTAACATACAACATAATGCCCCTTTTCTTTTCATCTGCTAAACTTGTATACATTATACCCAGCCGGGGGTAATACAACACATTTTGCTGGTGGTTCACTATATGTACTTCTTGCAGGCATGTCAAATCACAATTCTTTTTCCGTAGAGCATTCAGTATTTTATTTCTCTTTCTTAGTGAATTCAAATCATTTATATTTAAAGAAATTAAGCGGAGTTCATCCGCCATGTTTATTTGTGTAAGGCTTTGGATTTTGTTGTCTGCCTCGTTTGCGGTCTCTCATCTCTGCTTTGTTTCTCATTTCCCCCTTTCTCATCTCCCGGGACACTATTCTTTCGCTCCTCTCCTCAGCTCTTGTTATCCAATTCTCCATCGTTATTCTGAGTTCCCCTCTTCAACTGGCTTTCCATAAAGTCTTGTGCATCTTGCAATGATTCAATCCGAAACCTCTGGCCTGGCCAGAGAAAAGATATCCCTTCTGGGAAAAGCCACCTATACATCACCTGAAGTTTCCTCAATTGTGTTGTTAGGTCCTGATATTTCTGCCTCTTTTCCGTCACTCTTCTTGGTATCTGTTTTAGTACTATCACCATTTCCCCCGCATACATGGTATTCTGGTCACGTGCCTTCTGGTAAATTTCTTCTCTCAGGGATCGTTTAGTAAACCTCACGTGCACTTCACGTGGCAGTTTCTGTCTCCTAGTATAGGAAGTATAGACTCTATATACATCATCAATGTCACTCTGTATCGACAACTTATCTTTCTGGGCGATCCCTGCTATCATCTCAACCATAATTTCCTTCAGTTTCTCCCCTCTTTCCTCTGGAATATTTTGAAATCTGAGAAAGAAGGCTGACTTTTCTAATTCCAACATAGCAATCTCATCTTCCAACCTTCTATTAATATGTAGCTGCCTCATCTCCCACCTTGCCATATTCTCTTCACTTTCCCTCATTTTTACTCCTAAATCTTGAATTTGACCCTCCTGTTTCTCCATTTTTGCCCAGATCTCCTTTTGCTGTAAATACAGCTGTTTCATTTCACCCGTCATGTCATTTTTAATGTCGGCCAGGGATTTTTCGGTGATCTCTTGATTCCTAGCCATATTATTTTGTATCGATAGCAAAGTTGTCTGTATATTTTGCAATGTGGGTGCCTTCTCTACCCCAGCCATATTGTCTAAAGTTCTGTGTATTGTTGGAGGGGTTGTAGATGGGGACGACTGAGTAGGTAATGCCGAGGTTTCCCCCCCCCCTTTGCCCAGCTCATATCAATTAGGTTAAGAATATCCCACTGCTTCATAAGCTATCTGCTACCAGTTTAAGCAATGTTCCAACTTACTTTGCTGCTATCTACAAGGAAAAATATATATGAATATAGTCCCATAGAGAGATCTAAAAAAAGTACAGGAGGGGGCTCATATTAGGAAAGAAAGGAAAGAAGGGGGGGCAAATACATCAACACAAAAAAAGGAATCAAACCCCAAAGAGAAGAGAATAAAAAAGAAGAAAAGTTCAGCTCGAAGTATTCCCCTTTCAAGTGTCCAACTCCAGCTCCAAAAAAAAAAGAGAAAACAATGCGCACAGTAGATATAATATTGACTGTCTCAAGTGGAGCCTTAAACCTCCTATAGCAGCACAAAAGTTTTCCAAAAATCTTGGGAGCAGGCAGGGCAAGTCCGCTGATTACTATCAGCTATGCCTCGCTCTTCTCTGTTTCCACCACCTAGGCCGCCTTCGACGACTCTTTATGATGTAAATCCTTCTTCAATTGTTAATTCATTTGCTCTTGTTTGTCTTAATTGCTGCTGAAAGTCCCATCAAAGAGGGGGAAAAAGATTGCCAGAGATGCAGTAACCAAATAGTAAATCCAACTTACTCTTCAAGAAAGTTTAGGGCATCCAGATTCACACCAAAAATCCTACACCAAACAAAAGTGCTGTGTCATGGCTTTGGGACCGCCGTGCATCCCTCTTCAGACGTCTGGGATCAGGGCTGAGCCTCTGCTTTGCCGAGGAGATCGCACTTCCCCCCGCCTGCAGAGAAGCACCTCTGTTCTTCGCTGAGTCCCTCCAAGACCAGCAAACGGCTGCTCTTTATGCCGCCAGACCCCTGGTTTGTCAGCTAGGCTTCAGAGCTATCTCCAAGTTTGCTGCCATAGCCAATGACGTCACCGGAAGTCTCATCAGTCACTTTTTTCAATGCCATTGTAACTTTGGTCACTATACCACCTTTCTGGCCACAGTTCTTAAGTGAATAACTGCAGCTGATAAGTTAGTAACATAAGTGAATCTGGTTTCCCCATTTGACTTTGTCAAAAGGTGATTATATGACCCCAGGACACTGAAACCATCATAAATACAAATCTGTTGCCATACATCAAAATTTTGATCGCGTGACCATGAGGATGCTGCAATGGTTGCTAAGTGTGAAAATGGTCGCTAAATGTGAAAAATGGTCATCAGTCACTTTTTCAATGCCATTGTAACTTTGGTCACTAAGCCCATTATACCACCTTTCTTGCCACAGTTCTTAAGTGAATAACTGCAGCTGGTATTTTGTATTTTGGATAGAATCTTTTTTTAAATAGCCTAAGAAAATTTTAAAAAAGAATCCACACAGAATAAATTGAAGTAAAACATTTCAAACTATTCTTTCTATGCACAATATATTTCAAAGTATTGTGCATAGAATTTTTAAACATGGTTTCACTTCAATTTATTTTGGATATAATCTTTTTTTAAATAGTCTAAGACAATTTAAAAAAAGAATCCACACAGAATTTTAAAAAATCCTATGCACAATAAATAAAATATTATTTTAAAATACATTAAAAAATAAAAGAAAAAAACCCAGCTCACTTACCAGCAGGCTTGCACTACAAGTCAACCCAGAATGATGTAGATGTTAATACAAAGAACTAAGCAAATTGAAATGGTGAAATTAGTCAGGGAAATATTTTTCAAAGAAACTTTGCCACCATTTTGGATCAGACTTCCAACCTCTGTGCCCCTCCCCTCCGGAAAATCCAGGAAGTAACAGTCGCTTCCCTCTCTAGCCAAGTGTTTCCTGCAGCTCTATGGTACTTGGTCATTTTTTCTTATAAAATGAGGTAAAAGGGGTGGGGGGTCCGTTTTGTTGCTTTAAGGTTTTAATATCTTCAATGAAAGTACTGAGACAGAGAGAGGGGGGGGGAGGGATTAGACAGGGTGTTTTTTGTCTTGCCCCGGTTAGGATTTCTTAAGCAAATCCACTGGGCTTTCAACGTTAAACCAGAAAATTGGGACTTTTTGAAAACTGCCCGGGACCCGGGATAAATTGTAGAAAAGCGTGCTTGTCACACTGAAAACGGGACGTCTGGTCACCTTAACTATAAGAGAAGTTTGGTCAATAGTTAGGGTTAGATGAATGGATGTTACTGCTATGCTTATGACTCACTGGGTATTAGAGATGGAGATAGATATAGATAGATGATAGATAGATAGATAGATAGATAGATAGATAGATAGATAGATAGATAGATAGATAGATAGATAGATAGGACATAATCCCCTCCGCATGATGTAAGGAGTTTAGAGCTAACTTTAGAGAAGGTATGATGAGAAGGTGAAGATGGAGAGGCCCAGTGTTGAAATGAGGAATAACCTTACAATCATAATTTCCAGCGTGTTTCTTGTCTGTTATGGTTTTAAGTCAACAGCTTAGTAGTGAATGATTTAATATAAATTTAGTGGTTTATCTTGTTTAATCTGGAGGTCATCAAACATACATTATCACTGAATTTTGCTGACAAATACTGTCAAGGTTTTCCATGAGGTATGAGGCTTAAGCTTTTTTCCCCACTTCTAAGCAGACATAAGAAAGTTGTATACTGTAAATAGACTTACTGAATAAAATGAGCAAGCCATGGATACAAAAACTTTTCCACCTAACAGTGATCTAGAATTTTGCCTTCTATATAAGAGGCTCCAGGTTTAACTAATGGTTCTCTTCTTTCTATCTTTTCTAATCAACAACTGAGTAGCAGCTCATTCTAGGCTGAATTTTTTTCCATACACTGCTTCTTTACAAAAAGTGTTTCTATAGTATGAGAATCAGAAAATCTTATCAGTTTTGCCCCTTACAAATCTACATGCTTATTCTGTAGCATCTATATTCAACTCCTAACAGCAACTACACATTTTCTTGGGATTGCATAAATATACTGTAGCTACATCAAGGAGAGAAGCAACTTAGAACTGAGGAGAAATTTCCTGACAGTTAGAACAATTAATCCGTGGAACAGCTTGCCTTTAGAAGCTGTGAATACTCCAACACTGGAAGTCTTTAAGAAGATGTTGGATAGCCATTTGTCTGAAATTGTATAGGGTTTCTTGCCTAGGTAGGGGGTTGGATTAGAAGACTTCCAAGGTCCCTTCCAACTCTGCTATTGTATTGTATAGTACAATCCTAGAAAAAGATAAGTTTGATTTTAAAAAGTGAAGAGAGGTAACATGTTCTATTCCCTTATGCTCCATTTCTTAATGCTTAGCCCTAATGTCACAGCAGAATGAGGAAAAGGAGGAGAGGACTACATGATAACTATTAAATATCATTAAGAGAAACACCACTGTTGGTCTTATTGTCAATTACAAAATAATGAAAATAAAGGCATATCAGATGTCAAATAGACATTTGAAGTGATACAAAACCTGCAGATTCTTATAATTTTTGTATAGGTGATCAGAATTTGATTGCAACCTGAATAAGAATGGAAAATGTATCATTCACAGCATCTTCAAACTAGAAGTAATTCAGTAATAATCTGTAGACTGGAAGCTGAATCCTACAAAAAGAGATTGAAGGAGTTGAAATTGTTTGGTTTTGAAAGAAAAGAAAACTGAGGGAAGGGTAGCGGGAAGCATTATATTTCCCGCCACCCCTCCCTCTCAAATTCCTAAAATTTTATCATAAAGAAGAAAATGAAGATCTCTTCTATATCATTCCAGAATGCAGGACATAGAAAATTTGAGTTACACAAGGCACATCTTAACTGGATATTAGGAAAAGGAAATCTATGGAGTTTTTCAGTCATCCAGGTCACAGTTGTCCCAAATGTGCTTTGTAGTAGTGCAAATGGAGCCTCCTTGGCTGGAGGATATAAACATTTGCACTACTCAGGTCACCCTGAGGACACAGATAAAGGCCTCCAAGTGCCCTCAACAACTCTCTAAAAAAATGCAAATGACCAGCTGTTGGAAAGGCATATCAATCTTTCCATTCCCCACCATCAACTGGAGAAGCTTCTTGGATGAGAAGCCAAACGTCTTCAAAGAAAAACAAGAAAGTGTGGTTGCCTCTTGAAAAAGCACCTTTGGGTTAGGAAAATGAATTAACCAATCAGAGAGTTACAATTATCCAGAAGAATTGAGAGCTTCCATTTACTGGATATATTCAAAGGAAGATTTTAATTTGGAATCCTGATCTGAACAGACAGCCAGAGAACAGCCTAAAACCTTCTTTCCAACTCTATGAATGTATAATGTTGGCTCCATAAGCAAGTCCAAAAAACTGAAAATGAGAAATAGAGGGAAATATTAAACATTTATAGAGACATGCAAATGTATATATTTGAAGTCTCTGATACTGTGAACCACTGCTGGTATTTTCGTTAAAGCAAAACCCAGCAGCAAGAGCAACCTAAATTCCCGACAGCAGCTGCCATCTGCCCTAAAAATATCCAAGGCAGCTGTGCAGTAACTCCTATGTTTCTGCATGTTCAAAGTTATCCTAACTTTCCTGAGATAAATGTGAATCTTTTGCAAAAAGGTTACTCTACCAAATGGCCATCCTTTGTACTATGAAATCATTCCCCAGATATCTATTGTGCTTGAAATCAGAAAGTTGGCAATTTTTACCACCATAAGCATTCAAAATTTCTGTAAAACCTAGACTGCATTGGTGTTGCTATTATATGTATATATGGTGCTTTATGTTCCCCTTAATGTGAATTATAGCTACCAGGCCAAAGTGTTTATGTATCCTCTGCAGCTACTTTCACTGTGTGAAAGGCAAATGTTTTTCTTAATTTACGTGAGAAATGTAAAACCAAAGATGACCACACAATGATAACACTTTTCCGCATTTTTCTATGGCCATGTAATGGCTGTCTGTATTTTTGCTAGTCAGCTATGGTAGTCCTTAGTGTGCACAGATTTTGAAAATGTCCTGCAAATTAGCATTTCCAAATCAATCAGTAGAGGTAATATACCTCTTGAATTTATAGAAATTTTTCAACATTTACATACAGTACATGCATTTCATTTTTATTGTGATGTGATGGCTCAGTGGTTAAAGACACAGAGCTTTTCAGTTCGAGCTGACAGCCCAGGTTTGAAACCTGAACTCCACGCAATGGGCTGAGCTCCCATTACTTGTTCTAGCTTGTTCTTACTTGTTCTGCCCACCTAGCAATTTGAAAATATGCAAATGCAAGTAGATTAATAGGTATCACTTCGATAGGAATATAAGAGTGTTACATGTGCCTTTGGCTGGCCACATCACCATGCCCTAAAGTCAGACACAACTGACAGGGGAACCTTTACTATTGCAGCGAATTTCCAAGTACTGTTAAACTGTTAAATAAAATGAAAACAAGCAATGTAATATTTTTTGAAAAACATATTGAAAAATGAAATTTGAGTAGTTATGTGTTTAGTCATGAGATGGCAGAAAATAAAGGATATGATCCTTCAGTTTCCAACTACCTTTATCTCCTTTATTTGTAACAGCAGAGATCAGTATGTACATCTCTCTTCTGAAAATACAAATAGGTCCTAAAAGTGCTAATACTTGAATCTTACTCACTCTGAATAGTTTAGCATTATACAGCAACATGATGTCTATGGGAAGAAAAACAATGCAGCATTCAAGGGAATAAATTAGCCAAGATCTGAAGAAAATAGAGTATTGAGGATGAGTAATAGAGTACAAGAGAAGGAAATTTTCCCCAGTGTTTATAGCCTATCATGGAACATATAATGGCATGAAACAGAGCAGAGTTATTGCATTTAAATACCTTGGGGTCATTTTTCACTCTAAAGCTACCTGGAATATGTAATGCATGATTACATTATGTGAGTTAAAATGCTAACAGATTAGACCTTCGAGTGCTATTAAGTACTTCTTCTACCCAAGTGGAGCCAATTAATCCTTGCAACAAACTTTCTGAGACCAAATCAGAAACCCAAATTCTTTTTATGGTACACAAGTTGGAATTATGGAATCATCATCATCATCATCATCATCATCATCATCATCACCCACCCCCTACAATTAGTGCAGACAAAATATTTTAGATCAATCTGTGCTGCACTTAGCAGAACAGTAAACACCTGGTTAAGGCTTGACACATGAATGCCTGCCATCCAAGTAAGGGCCTGGGATGAAGATAAACTACTGGGTTAAAAATCCACTTCTTTGCAACTGACCTGATCCCCCTAGTTTTAATTTTCATTCTTCATGGGTACAGAAAGTAGGTTTTCTGCACTAATCTTAATCAAGCCAAACAACTGCTCATCCCCCCAAAAAGTGATATGGAATTTTAGCCTAAAGTTAATAGCTTGCTCTACCATGGAAAAAAATAGATAAATAAGGGCACTTGGAAACTAGCAAAATACTATCCAAACTCTAACTTTATTCAAGCTAAGGATAGCATTTTTCAAAGTCAAGCATGATATCTTATCATCCCTATTGCTACCAGGCAAACATTCCAAAACACCATTAACTGGGCATACCTTTCCATATGTGGAGACTGAAATCTGAATGGAGATTGAATCTATTTCTCATGTATTATTATGCTGCAAATTTTACTGGGATATTAGATCTGCTTATATTATGGCCCTAATATGCAAATTCTCAGGAAGGCCAAACAATTTTTATGTGAATCATCTTCCAAAAGATTATAAACCTTTCATCATTTGTGCAGTAGCCAAATTCTGTGCTGCTGAATGAAAATAAGACATAAGACTGGTCACAGGAATAACCACTTCTACATATTCATTATTTCAGGTTTAATATGTTAACATATGATTATCTCACTTTAGGTGATACAGTATGCATTTTTTACTTCATAGAGTCTTTTAGAATTGTATTTACATAGTTAATTAACCTAGGATTGTAGGAGCATCTGCTTCAGAGGTGGGTTGCTTCCTGTTCGGCCCTGTTCGGCCCAGTTCAGCCAAACCAGTCGTGGTGATTTGGCCTGGGTTGCAGAACTGGCAGGGACCCAGGCTAGCCACACCCCCAAACCAGTACTCCGGACTCTTCTGCCATTGCTGGTATGTTCCTGTGCATGTACAGAATAATTTAAAGTCAACTGTGCATGTGCGAGCAATATGCGGTGGGTGCACGGGCAAAGCAAACCAGTACTAACCCGGTACAGTAACCCACCCCTGATCTGCTTCCCTTTTATTGTAGAGACTCCTTTGTTATGTTAGCATTTTATCTCATCCATTTAATGTTACTTTTGTATTGTATAGTTTAAATTTTTGCTGGTTATTGTCCAAATAAACATTAATATTTATTTCCTGCCTTGAATGCCATTGCTGGGTCTTTACCTATTGAAGTGATACCTATTAATCTACTCGCATTTGCATGCTTTCAAACTTCTAGGTGGGCAGGAGCTGGAACAAGTAACGGGAACTCACCCTGTTGTGTGGGGTTGAGGTTTCAAACCTGGGCTGTCAGCTAAAACTGACAAGCTCTGTCTTTAACCATTGAGCCATCACATCACAATAAAAATAAAATGTTGAAAAATTCCTATGAATTAAAATTGTACACTACCTCTACTGAATGACTCACAGAAGAGGGTAAGGGCCACACAGCTTCCAGGAAAAGACATGGAAAACGAATGCTGCTGATTTTAAAGCAGTTGAAGAAATCCATGAAGGAGAAAGTGAAAAACACAAGTCATAGGTTCCAGAGATGGATGACTTATCAATTTTAGAGCCATTTGAGGGTGGAAAAAATGGTAGGATTCTTTGCTGACTTGAATCATAACAGCTTAATTTATTTGTTATATGCTGTTCTTGTTCTCTACAAATATCATAAATGACTTCACCGGCAAATAACATAGTATCCCATATTGCATGATGAGGGAAGCTGCTATCTGTATTTCCCAGCTTGAGAGAGGGATGGTTACAGTGCTACATAAATCTGCTATCCTACAATGGAGTATATTGAGAAAATAATATTCGTGTTCAATGCAACTAAGATACATAAAGGAATTAACAACAACAAAGTTGTAGAATTTTTTTTTAAAAAAAGATATCAAGACATGGCTTCCAATATTCTTCACAACAGCAATATAGCTTTTAACTTCCTTCTCTAAAGTTACTCTTCTTTTTATATAATTTATTCTGTGTAATCATCAAAACCACAAATCACAAGTTCCTTTTTTATTTTTACACAAAAAGTTCATACCAATAAATGTAGATAATGTATTTTTCTAATCAAAGAAGTCAATTTATCCATTTTAGCAAAATGTGTCCACTTTACCAATTACTGTTCTATGATGGGCAACTACCCATTACTTTTCTATGATGGGCAGTTCCATCTCATTTCATATAGTAATTTTGCTACAGTAGTCATATATTGAAATCATCTTCCATTTTTTCCTCTCCTTATCCGTTAGTCCTAAAATCCTTTAACATACTTTTTGTCAAAATATGTACTTGAATCCAAAAAGGATGAT
Organism: Thamnophis elegans; assembly: GCF_009769535.1. Taxonomy (NCBI): domain Eukaryota; kingdom Metazoa; phylum Chordata; class Lepidosauria; order Squamata; family Natricidae; genus Thamnophis; species Thamnophis elegans. Next base: position 28,546,423 of record NC_045551.1, read on the forward strand.
AAAATGGCCCTTCATTTCTAACATACATTTTGCTTGCTTTTATATATTCTAGATCAGTGAGCCCCATCTTTTGGGCATCAGGAACCAATTCTGTGGAGAAAAGTTTTTCCACAGACTGGAGGGGCCCTGGTTTTGCATGCTGCCTGCATGATGAATGTTGTGTTTTATTTTTACTTGCACTGTTTTCATGTTTATTGTTTTATTGTCTTGTATCCCCCTCCCTATAAATTGTAAGCCGCCCTGAGTCCCCTCAGGGAAAAGGGCGGCCTATAAATAATAAACAAACCAAACAAACCAAATTCTGAGAATGGGGTTTGGCTTGTTTGCGTGACCCGGTTTCCGGCATGCTGTGGACTGGTACTAGTCTATGGACCAGGGGTTGGAGAACCTCTAGATCATTTCTATGACATCATGGGCCAGCGATACATCATTTAAAAAAAAATTCTGTAAGATCACAACATAATGTAAATTTCAATCTCTTTAACACATTTTCCCATGTGACCCATCTGCATATTATACCAAAATTCTCAGCCCACTTTATCATACATTATTTATCCTGTTCCTCCTGTTTCAAATTTCAGCAAAAATTGTACATTTTAGCAATTGCAAATGTTCATCATCAGTACCCAATTGTATTTTGAATTTTGCCTTACTTTGGTCTATACCATAAGTCTTTTATCCATTAAATCATTTTTATCACTGTAAATCAAAAAGATCAAACATTTATCTTTTCTATGATGCGCTCCTTGAGCTGAGATCCATAAAGGTATTTTGGGGAAAAACATGGATTTATATTTATTCCATATTTCCAATATAGCATATCTAATAAAATGGTTTTTAAAGTTCATATTAATTTTAATGATATTGTAACATAATATCCATGCCATCCAAATCTCTGTTCATGACCTTCTAACAGTAACGGTCTCTTCGAACTCAGTAATATTAATTATTTTATGACCAAATGACAAGCAGGGAAATACACTTTCTTTTGCATCTTGTAACACAAATATAAAATGTTGTAGTAAGTAGTGTATGAAATGATATACATTTTATATATAAAAATGTAAATACTCATGGTCTTCTCCCTTACCATATAAATTTAAACATATATCAGTTCTTAAAACAATTATTGTCCGAAACATAAATATGATTCTTAGCAAGACATTCATTTTTACTACAGAAATTCTCTCCAACAGTGACAATTTTAATTTCTCCCATCTTAACATGTCTTTCTTAATTTCAGTCCATAATATACAATTCATATTTATCATAGAAACACCCAAGTATTTTTATTTTTTTTAATCTTAAAACCAGTTTTTATCAATTCTATTTGATCTTCTAATTTTATATTTTTTGTGAACATCTTGTCTTCTGATTATTAATCTTAAAACATGCTATTATACCAAAATCCTTTAATTTTCCCATTTAATGCTTCTACTCCCTCTAGTGGATCTTCTAAAATTAACACCAAATCATCTGCAAATGCCCTTAATGTACACCAGTGTTTTTCAACCTTTTTTGTGCAAAGGCACACTTTTTTCATGAAAAAAATCACGAGGCACACCACCATTAGAAAATGTTTAAAAAAATTAACTCTGTGCCTATATGACTATATATAAAGTAATTCTCTTGAATAGGAATCAAATAAACAAAAAGAAATTTTTATTATTATTTAAGTTTTGTACCCTATCTTTTCTAACTAATGTTAACTTTAAAAAGATGTTACATCAGACTACAATACAAGTAATTAAATGAAGACTAAAATAAGTGTTTTGGCATATTGAGCTTTTTATATTTCTTTCTTATATTGCTTCCTTAGTTGAGAACTTGCTCCTCAGCTTACTTACGCATTAACTGTTTGTTGCTTTTATGGTTTATTCATTCACTGCTCCATCTTCAGTTTTTTTCACAGGGGGCAGGGCTTCCTTCCTCCCTCCCTTCCTTCCTTCCTTCCTTCCTTCCCTCCCTCCACTCCTTTGGCCACCAATTTTGATCCAATTCTCTCTCTCTCTCTCTCTCTCTCTCTCTCTCTCTCTCTCTCACACACACACACACACACACACACACACACACGTTCTTTGGGGGGGTTGAATTACTCCGCCTCACTGCACAAAGTCGGCTCAGCATGTGTTCGGCCCCCGCTTACGCCGAATCAAATCCGCGGCCGGCGGGACCAGGGGGTTGCATTTCAAAGCCGCCAGTCCTCTTGCTTCTTCTTCTTCACCGGCAAAGCTCCCGCTGGTGCCCCCGCCCATGGCAGCGGTGGTGGTGCCTCCCCCTCCGCTCGGAGCACCTCAGCTGGGCTCTGGGTTACCTCTGCCGCCGCCTCCATCTCCACCGCTTTCCTACTAGCTCCCGCAGCCTCAAAAGCACAGCAGAGGAGGAAGGGGGAGGGATAACGCGGGGGTCAGCTCAGGTGCTCCGCATGGAGGGAGAGGCACCACTGCCACGGGTGGCTCATCAAAACAAGTCTGGGGAGGTCCTTTGTGGGCGGCCAGTTCTAGCCGCCTGCAAAGGAGTTCCCCACGTTTGCTTTGGTAGAAATCTCTGCGCGGCAGTTAGAAACTGCTGCACGGGGGTTTCTTTCCACGTGCGCGGCCGTGCTGCTGCGCACCTTAGAGGGAAAAGTGGCTACCTCCCGGCGGTCCCCGCGTTTTTAAAGTAAACGCGGGGCCACAGGGACTTAATAGAGGCATCCCTGTGTCCCAAAAGCAACTTTCGGGACACAGAGATGTCCCGAGGCAAAAACACCCGGCAGGTGTTTTTCACACGGCACACCTTACACTATGTCACGGCACACTAGAGTGCCGTGGCACAGTGGTTGAAAAACACTGATGTACACTATATTGCCAAAAGTATTCGCTCACCTGCCTTTACTCGCATATGAACTTACTGTAACTGACATCCCATTCCTAATCCACAGGGTTCAATATGACGTCGGTCCACCCTTTGCAGCTATAACAGCTTCAACTCTTCTGGGAAGGTTGTCCACAAGGTTTAGGAGTATGTTTATGGGAATTTTTGACCATTCTTCCAGAAGCGCCTTTGTGAGGTCACACACTGATATTGGATGAGTTTACGTAGCCTACTACTTCATGGCTGAGTTGCTGTCGTTCCCAAACACTTCCACGTTCTTATAGTACAGCTGACAGTTGACTGTGGAATATTTAGGAGCGAGGAAATTTCATGACTAGATTTGTTGCACAGGTGGTATCCTATCACAGTTCCATGCTGGAATTCACTGAGCTCCTGAAAATGACCCATTCTTTCACAAATGTTTGTAAAAACAGTCTGCATGCCTAGGCACTTGATTTTATACACCTGTGGCCATGGAAGTGATTGGAACACCTGATTCTGATTATTTGGATGGATGAGCCAATACTTTTGGCAATATAGAATATATATGTTTCTTTTAAAAATTTTCACAACCATAATTCTCTTTCAGTTGATTTTTTTTAATCCTGTCAGAGAAGAAAACGTGTTTCACTTTTTAAAATAGTATTTTACTCCATTCTTCTGCCAAACTGCTTCCCACAATTTGTTTTAACAGAATAAGAGAGTAGGAAGGGATCTTGGATGTCTTTTAATCCAGCAGTCACCAACCGTGGTATGTGGGCCATTAGTGGTCCACGAGAAAAGTTTGGTGGTCCGCAGAAAAAATATTTGCATTTTTATATTGCACTAAATACTATTTATCTTTTTAAAAGATTCATATTAGTGGTTCGCGGAATTTAAAATTATGAATTTAGTGGTCCCTGAGGTCCAAAAGGTTGCCAACCCCTGTTCTAGTCCAATCCCTTGTTCAAGCAGGAGATCCTACACCATTTCAGAAATGTGGTTCTCCAATCTCTTTTTAAAAACCTCCAATGTTGGCGCACTTACAACTTCTAGAGGCAAGTCATTCCAGTGATTAATTATTCTAATAGTCAGGAAATTTCTCCTTATTTCTAGGTTGCTTCTTTCTTTCATGGTCTATATAATGGAGAAAATGCAAACCGGGTAGGAAATGTAGAAAGAAACAGACAGAAGATTACATGGAATTTAGCTAATAAAATTAGATGAAAAGCATATGTTTTCATTCCCTTTGACAGCCAGAAACGGCTTTTTTATAATTTATTGCAAAGGAGAGAGAAGCACCTATGTTATCCTTTAGTTTCAATGAGCAGATGTCTGTGATTCAGCTAATTGATGACCTACCCTGGACTATAGAGGGAAATATATGATCTGCTGCAAGTTAAATGAGCAGTTCAACGAAATATTTGAAAGCCACAGACTTTGTACCCATAATATAAAGAGCTTCAAGGAAGGAAATCTATTTTATTCAGGTTCAAGCAGAAGAAACCTCTGAGCCTTTAGATATTCCTGACCTAATGTCTATGCTAATAGAATGCCATGAAAACAATGCTATTCTCAACCCTCAAGTCTCCCAACAACTTACCACTGTTAGAACAGTTGGAAACAAATTATGACATCAAGGGCAATTTGCAGAAATATCTCCCCCCCCTTAATAATCCTAATTCAACTGAAAAAATGTGCAAAAAATCTTCAACATTAAAACAGCCTTTAATTGTGATTATCTAGAAGTGCTTTCATAATGAATTACCTGTACTTTTATCCAATCAGTCTTTTACTTAAAGATTACACTAAACACAACTGAGTACTGTTTTACATTGAAGTACATTTGCCATAAAGAAATAATTGTGTCTGATTTACACTCCTACCTAATCTGCTTGTACTCTTATCTAAAACACATACATTGTCAAGAACATTTGATCGGTGTGACTCCAGATTATTTAATAACCCTTTGCCTTTGTTTTTGATTCCTATGATTTCTTCTTTGTATGATTTTTCCAATGCATCCACTTTTTCAGGCAGAAAGGCTATTACTTCAATTCTCCAGAAGAGGGTGGCCTTCTCCTTTTGAAGTTACAGATTCTCATCATGCCAGTCAGATATATGAACAGCAAAGGGGGAATTTATGCAAAACCAAACTGGAAGAGCAATACATATTTTATGTCATCTGTTGTTTTAGAGTTGAAATATGGGGAAATCTACTGTTCCATGCGTAAGTACACTTTATGATGATTGAAGACTTCTGCTCAAAAATTAGTTGAATAAGAATAAATTTGATACAATTAGCAACAGACTTTTTTTTAATGTTAAGGCTCCACAACCTTTGGTGCAAAACTTTAACTAGGTACACACTTAATGTTAGATAACAATTTCTTCCATTCTCAGCCTTTGATCTTGATGGTTAATGGTTGTGCATGACGATGGGAAAGTTGCTGTACAAGCACATATAATTCTTTATAAAACAAGAAATAATTGTCACAGTACAATTAGTGACTCTCTCATTAGTGAGAGAGTCAGATTTTCTGGAGAGATAATGTTTTAGTCAGGTGTTTACTCTCTAGTCCTGTAAACACTAAACTGAGATGTTGAAAGATATATTTTAATTCTGAGGCAGCACCTTTACTCACATAAAGCAGCTTGGTATAATCCATTCCGAAACACATGCCACGATAGTGCAAAAAATCTTTTCCTACAGCCTGCCCGCTGATGTTTTAAAAATATCCTTAAAGTTCAGGGAGTGAAGTACATTCTACAGCTCACAATCTATCTGTCATAGTGCAAAGATAATATATCTTAGATATATATATACTATAGATAGCAGGGGTGGGTTTCAGCCAGTTCTCACCGGTACGCTAGAACTCATTCATGAAATTTAGCGTACCTTTTGGAACCCGTTTGTCCAGTGGCACAGTACTGGAATGCTCCCTCCCGCCAGCCTCCCCTCACTCGCTCCCCCCCCTGCCTGTCCAGTCGCTGCTCATTCACTTGCTAGCCCCGCCCATCTGCACCATGCTTTCCCCATCCACTGCTCACTGATTGGCTGGCTCACCAATCGCCCCGCCTCTGATAGGCAGTGGGAGGTGGGCTTTCTCGCACGCCTTCTTTCCTTCTCCAAAGGCATGTGAGAACCCCCTCCCCCATTGCCCAGCAGGGAAGCGAGCCCCAGGCCTCATCTCTGCCTCCTTCCTTGAGAGCTGGCTTCGGGGATGGCTAGCCTCTCCCGTCACTGTGCCATTCTCTCGCCTTCCACCCAGAGGCTCTGCCAGCGGGGCGCCTGCCATTTCGGTTTCCGAGAAAAGCTTGGGAGAGGCGTGCAAACCAAGGTAGTTGCTACCAGATTCCAAGTCACAGTAGCTTGGAGTCTGCTTAGTGTTAACTATAGGAGGAGGCGAGAGAACTCGGGGCCTCCTTTGCATAAGGAATTTTTTGCCTTTTAAGAGTTAACCAAGGGTTAAAAAGCAAAGAATTCCTTATGCAAATGTGGCACGTGATTCTCCAGCCTCCTCCTGCAGAGGGCACTTTGTTTAGAGGCTTTATTAAAACGTTTAAGCAGAGTCATCCACATGGTGACTCTAGCAGCAACTAGCCTAGCCTGCCTGGCCCTGGCCCTGGCCCTGGCTAGACCAAATCTTGCATTTTTGATGCAGCTGGAAGGTATGTGGGTCAGAGGGAGGGGGCAGGGGGGAGGAATTCAATTTATTTGTAATGTAAGTAATTGTAATTTATTTTTATTATGTGTGTGGTGTGTGGTGTGTGTGTGTGTGTGTGTTTTACCCGCCTCTGCTGGTGCGTGGGCATTTATTTTTATTTTTCAATTTTTCATTTTTTTACATTTTATTTTATTTTATTTTATTTATTTTTTAAAGCCATGCCGGCTCGGCCGCCATTCAGCAAAACATGTCCTGGACACGTTTTGCTGAATGGCGGCCGAGCCGCATCACACCCCGGAGCACCCAAGCCCCAGGGAAGGACCCCATTCTCGTGGGAATGGTTTCCGCCAGACCTGCGGCTTGCCAAGGGCTGGAAGGGTCACGTACTGCAGAGGGCAGTAGAGATAAGGGTGGGTGACAGGAAGGGGCGGGTGCGGCAGAGCAGAGTAGAAAGCGGCAACAAAAGACATCTCCGGAGCCTGAGACTTCCCGCCCTTCCATCTGTGGAGCCACTCCAGCCATATTGCAGGGAAATGGGCGGCCGCACCTGTGGGTGGCAGCTGCTGCTCCTGGCTCTGCTGCTTCTCGGTGGCACCCAGGGTCAGCTTTGAGGTTAGCGCTTCATTCCACCGAGGCTACGGGGAATCCTGAAGGGTTGAACCCCGGGCCTCTGCCCAACCGCCGTGGCCAGAGTGGTGACGGTCGAGCCCTTTGCCCTGGTCACCTAATCCGTGAGGATGGGTCTGCGTCTTGAAGACCGCAGTCTGGGAATTCCTCTCCTCGATCCCCCCTCCCGGGCCCTTAAGTCGGAGACCCGCATGCCTGGTTCGTCCCGACGTGCAAGGCGAAGGCGCGGGGAAATGGAGCTAAAGGGGAGGGAGGTCAGCACACCCGGGTCAGCGAAGGAGAAACACCTTCAATTTCTTCGCGTGGTTTTTTCCCCCAGCTCAGTCGGGGAAGGTGGAAAAGCTCCCCGGAGTCCTTGCACCACAGACACTGACTTTCAGTGGCCCGAGTCTTTTGGAATGTTCTTTTGGAATGTCAGTGGGGACAGAGGAGGTGGGGGGCGAGGCGGTAGAGTGCGGCAGCGGTGAGAAGCAACATCCCCACTGCTGTGTCCGACAGGTGTCTCGCGTTTATGTCCACCATAAATGCGAGACGCCTGTCGGACACAGCTGCGGGGACGTTGCTTCTCGCCGCTGCTGTGCTCTTGCCTCACCAACGGTAACCCTCACCGCATATCACTGTGTAGAAGGAATGGGGATTTTGCAGTATCCTTCCCCTGCCATGCACCAAGCCACACCCACAGAACCAGTAGTAAGAAAATTTGAACTTCACCACTGGCTGAGTCAGTGGTATAGCTTAAGGCACCAGTATTTTCAGCTGGTCTATTTTCAGAGTATCTTTTCTAGATGAAAATGACTTTCAGGAAGTATGCACATCTGCCACAACACTGTAAGTTGAACTAAGTTCATCAGCAAAGAATGTTTATATAAAGAGACACACACATGCACACACACACAAGCACAAATGCACAAAGAGAAAGAGAGACATACACAAACCCCCACACAACTTGTTTCGTACATTAACATCAGTTGGCATCATTCAGGTCCTATGCTGAAAGCTGTGTGTTTAGAATCGCTGTAGATAAAAGTCATAATTAAGTCCCCTGAGGAAAAACCATTTTTAATCAAAACAGTTTTCAAAAGGAAGAAGGAAAAAGATATTTTTTCCTTTAGGCAATCCCTTCTGCTAAAAGTAAATCCTTCCTTTATTGACTTTTTTTAAAAAATCTTTTATTTTGGGGTTATTCAAGGATTTTTTTTTTTTTAGTAGTAAATTCTGAATTAGTCCATGAGTTAAAGAAATATAGATTTAAAAAGCAACTGAAATACTGCTTGGTTGTGTGTGTTTTTGTGTGTTTAATTTTACCTCTTTCCAGAAGCATAATTTGCCTCATAATTTGACGCAACAAAATTTGAGAGTATTCAGATGACAATGTAGCCATTATTTGTGCAAGAAACAAGAGGATTATTTTAAAAGCCGTGCCCTTATTTAAATACCTTTTATTTTTTTAATATAGGCAGCATGTGAAATTCTCACGGCTTAAAATGTCTGTGACAAGGGAAAAACCAGTTTTTTTAGAACTTACTGTAACTTTGTAACACAATGTTGCTTATAAACAAGAAAAAAAAACACACATGCACTGTATATACAAGGCTGTGTTCAAGTGCCCTTAACCTTCCCAATGATACTCAAAATACTTTGGTTCCTATGATCATTTATGACACTCATGTGACCTTACGTATATTGGCTTCCATTTGGGATCTGGAATGTGACTGTTTACAGCAGCTAACATTATCTGAGGCAAAGAAACACTTGAGGGCCTTGTTTGAGTGTGTATATGTTGAAAGAAGAGGAAAGGACAAATACTGACCTTTTTCTGATTAGAAATATTAAAACTTGAATTAGACCATTGATCCACCCATTCCCTAGATCTCAGCACTATAGTTATCAATATTACCAGCAACACCTCTCTTGATTGGAGTCCATCCTTCTTTATTTAACAATATTTAATCTAAAATCATAAATATAAGAAATTGGCATGATGCAAAGTAAAACACCAATCTCTGTGTCAGGCTCAGCATTATTTTGGTATGTCACTAGTTCTAATAGACATGAGAGAAGGGTGCAGGGAGTGGGGGAGGGAGGGAGGGAGGGAGGGAGAGAGAGAGAGAGAGAGAGAGAGAGAGAGAGAGAGAATGAGAATGAGAATGAGAATGAGAATGAGAATGAGAATGAGAATGAGTATGAGAATGAGAATGAGAATGAGAATGAGAATGAGAATGAGAATGAGAATATATGCCTGGAAGTCTGCTTACCTGCCTGGTAAAAAAGCCAAAGGTGAGTTAAAATGACAGAGACCATTCTAGGGGGGCTCTGAAGCAAACCTACCACTTTTCCTTTTGGTAAATAAATTATTTTATTATTGAAATTGCTTTATGCAATTGTCACATCATGTTCAGAACATTACAAATAAGCCGATCTGATGATTAGAATTTGTAGAGTGGATACCAGCTCAAGGCAGTATATTATATAAAAATACAGAACCAATTATTAATTAATTAACTAAATATATAAATGAATGAATTTTGTTTTACATAATTGTAGCAAACTAGAATACTCTACTGTACAAACAAAAACTATTCTGCGTTTTCCAGTACTTACTCAATTTTATGAAAGAATGATTGTTTATAAAATTTTATTTCAAAGAAGAATTCAATATTGGAGAAAGGTCTAAGGATGAGGTGTGGTACTTCTTTAATTACATTATTGTAAATCATGCAATATAATGTCTTCAATATAACTTCTACAATTACCATATTTTTTGCACTATAATAAGATGCTCCAGACCATAATACGCACCTAGCTTTTGGGCAGGAAAACAAGAAAAGAAATCTGCCTCTGCCTCCCAGCATCCATCGGTATTCATCTGGCTAGCATCCTTGCAGCAAACAGCAAACCATCTGGTCCACTTCAGCACATTATCACAGTCTGATTTAGGACAAGCAGCTGATTGGCAGCTGGATAGGCCTCTGGGAACACTGCCGATCAGCTGTTCCAGGTTGTGGGGATCACCTCCGCCTATCGCTGCCGCCGTGCATCCTGTTTTCAGCCTCTGCATGCAATGTTTTTGGCCTCCGTGCATCCTGTTTTCTAGGCAGCAGGGATCACTGCCACTGCCTATCGCCACTAATGATTGCTGCCTATCGCCACTGCCACTGATCGCTACCAATCACAGCCGCCTATCGCCACTAATCACCACCACTGCCACTGATCACCGCCACCAATTGGTGGTGGCAAGAGGCAGTTGCAATACCTGGAATGGGCTGAAAATGTGACACATGGAGGCAAAAATGGGGCACACAGAGGCCGAAAACTGGGCACACGGAGGCTGAAAATGGGGTGCACAGAGACCAAAAACATGGCACGTGGAAGCCAAAAACTGAAAGATGAGGCCTGGTGGATTGGGGGGGGGGACTTCAGCAATATTCATTTTATAAGACACACAGACATTTCCACCCACTTTGCGGGGAGGGAGATGTGTGTCTTATAGACCAAAAAATACAGTAGCTTTCTAGCTATCTGTAGATTTTTGATTGTTTATATCTCAATAAAACCTCAGGCGAAAATGTGAGCGAAACCTCTTCTGGTGAACTTTGATAAATAATTATGTGCATCCATAGAAGTTGCAGAGTAATGGAAAGATATGTAAACAACACAGCATCTCACCAACTCTGACAAAATAAATTCAAAAGCTCTATCCAGAGGAACATAAAATAAAATGCAGTAGCACTGTGAAAATAATGTTAAAAAACAAAAGTCTCTTTCGCAGGATTTTCAAGAAATTACAAGGCAGATTTCAGCACAGTGTTAGGATTTATAGGCAAGGGATAGAAGTGATTGTGGGGGATTGAGAGGCCAATTTCCCTGTTGAATACAAGAATGTTTATGTGTTGAAGATCTGGTGTACAATGAACCAGAATCCTGTGAAGAGTCCTTAGTTCTATAATAAACTGCTACTAAGTCAGTTGCTGTCATCATTCTAAGATGCACCTAATGTTATTGTATAATCTGTAATCATATGCTACATTTTTTAATAAGAAGGCATTCAGATCTCTTGAGTTTCAATTTGTTTTTAGTTGAATGGTGTATATAGATATGATTCCTGGAGCAATATACAGTTACATGTTGTCTAACATGGAAGAAGAAAAAATTCTGATTTCATTAACTAATAAAGATTGTGCATAACATCTTATGGTTTTGCCATATTTGAATAATTGTTTGATTGAGTTCATGCATTCATTATATTGGATATGTTTTGTCCAGCTTCAGTTTAATATGTTGCATGAACCAAGATAATAATCAAGATAATAATAGTTTATGTGCAAAGAAAGCATAGCTACAGCAGTGATGGTGAACCTTTTTGGCACCGAATCCCCAAACCTAAGGTGACCAGATTTTCAGATTGGAAAAGAGGGACACCCTTGACCGGGGGGGGGGGGGGGGGCGGCTTGATTAAAAAAAAATTTTTTTTGTCAAAAGGTCACCCCAGGACACTGAAACCAGCATAAATACGAATCTGTTGCCAAACAAAATTTTGATCACGTGACCATGAGGATGCTGCAACGGTCGCTAAGTGTGAAAAATGGTCGCAACGGTCGCTAAGTGTGAAAAATGGTCTCAACGGTCGCTAAGTGTGAAAAATGGTCATCAGTCACTTTTTTCAATGCCATTGTAACTTTGGTCACTAAATGTTTTCCCCCTCCTCGAGACTCCTCACTTCTTCCTTCATTCCTCTTGCTTATCTACCTTCACCTTATCTGTCTTCTGCTCTTTCCCTCTCTTCCTTCCTTCCTCCCTCCTTCCATCCTCTTCTTTCCTCACTCACTCCCTTCCTCCTTTTTTCTCTTCCTTCCTCCTTCCATTCTTTATACGATATAAAATTCAATGAGGGTGAAACACACCAAATCTGGCAAAGCTGCCTTGCACCAACCTGGCCTGCCCATAGAATAGCAGCCACTTTGAGACACATAAACCTGGTCTGAACATATTGCATCACAAAGATTTGCAAAGATCACATTTGCAAAAAGGAACATTTCTTGTAGTAAATACATTTTATAAACAATTTAAAAGTAAAAATCCCCCCAAAATAATAAAAAAGGTATTCTATAAATAAAAGAAATCCTTAAAAACCATTGTTAAGTATTACACCAGCAATAATTTATACTGTCACCATTTCAAACTATCATCAGAAATACGAATCCGTTGCCAAACATCAACATTTTGATCGCGTAACCATGAGGATGCCACAACGGTCGCTAAGTGTGAAAATGGTCGCTAAGTGTGAAAAATGGTCATCAGTCACTTTTTTCAATGCCATTGTATCTTCCTGATTATTAAAAGTGCAAATTCACTCAGTGTCAATCATGACTCCTGAGTCCATTTCAAAGTATTGTGCATAGAAATTTTAAAAATGGCTTGTTTCAATTTATTTTGGATAGAATCTTTTTTTAAATAGTCTAAGACAATTTAAAAAAAGAATCAACACAGAATACCACTATTTTAAAAATCATATGCACAATAAATAAAATATTATTTTAAAATACATTGAGCCTATACTCCTTACAGTAAATGACTCATCTGGAAACAAGCCAATAGCATTTTTTGTGCTTTCAAATTTACAGATGTTCCAAAATCAGCTTAAAGTCCAAATATTTAAAGACCACCCCCCTCAAAGCTATCTTACCAGAGCTTTAAATATCTTCTGGGGAGGCCCTGTAATCCCATTCATGACAAAGGTAGGGCTTTCTCAGGAGGAAGGTCTCAGCTGGTGCCCATCCTTTGGAAACCTCCTCCAGAGCAGGGAGCCCTAACCTGCTGTCCATTCAGGAAGGCTGTACAAATTATTCTGTCTTCTAGAGCCATTGGGATTTAATATGGTTTTATCACTGGATTTTCTTTTTATTGTTTTTGTGGAATTGTTACAATGATTTTATAATAATATAATTTTATTTGGCATTTTTGTTGCTGTAAACTGCTGAAAGCCCCTGATAGAATACAAATTATTTAATAATAAATTTAAAAAGCTGGGTGCAAGATATGAAAACACTGCAAACTATTGTTCAAGATAATTTGAGAAAAGGGAATCATTCACCAAGAGTGCTAATAACTACTGCTAAGTTATATAGCAAATCAGATACTAAGGCCTAATGCCACAGAGGGGAGAGAAATTCATAAGTTTTCAAGATTTCCTGCACTGCTTCAAACATATACACTTAATACCAATGAATCCACAGCTATTATTTGATACAAGAAGATGGGTATGGAGAACGGAAAGAAATTTAAATTAATAAAAAAGATGCCACTGAAATCATCTGTTTTAAATTATAATCCCTCTTCCTGACAGTGGATCAATAAAAAAAGATTATGCCCAATTCAAACTGGAAAAATACATTTAGCTCAAAAAAATAAGATCGTCATGGTGATGAAAGAACATGGCAAGTATCCCTAGGAATTATTTGTCTCCAGGCAAATAAGGAAATACCTGTTGCTCTGGTCTTTAATGCAATTCTTGCTTAAGGCAGAGCCCTCCCCCGAAAAAATGCTTCTGCCGGGCTGTGAGAGCCACGTGGAAGTTGTCTGCACAGCTGAAAAAAGGACTGTTTGCTGGGCTGGGAGGAGGAGACAGCCCCCTGCCTTCTCCCCCTTTGGCTTTGCGGAGTTCACAGCCAGCACGGGCGGCAAGTCTGGATGGAACCACGTGGAAGTTCTCTGCGCGACCGGCAGCCGCTTTTTACTCCCGAGTAAAAATTTTACTCGGGAGTAAATTTTACTCCCGAGTAAAAATTTTACTCGGGAGTAAGTAAAATTTACTCCCGAGTAAAAATTTTTACAAAACATGATTTATTTTACTCACCACCAGTAAGCGCAGCTGCAACCCCAACAAGAAAGACAAAATAAAATGGAGACTCGCACATGCGTCCTCAGCTAAGGAGTCCAGCCAATCAGTGAGCTGGTTGGCCAGCTCACTGATTGGCTGGAGTCCAGCCAATCAAATCAGTGAGCGGCAGGCTGGGCTGGCTTAAATTTGTAGGTAGCATAGAACAGAACGATGAGCCAGCCCAGCAGCTGATGGGCGGGAGCTGCGAGCGCCAAAAAAAGCGTGCCTTTTAAAAAAGCGGGCGGGACGCGGGAAAATGCATCAAAAAGCAGGGGTGTCCCGCCAAAAGCGTTATGTCTGGTCACCTTACCCAAACCGGAACGCGCGTGCATGTGTGTGCTTGTGTGCACTCTGGAGCACCGGAAACTTGAAAACCAGCTGGCCGGCACACACATGCCTGTTTTTTGGCTGCTTTAAGGGCCGTTTGGGGGGCCTTTTTCGGGCTGTTTTGAGGCCGTTTTAGGCCGTTTTGGGGTCATTTTAAGGCCATTTTCAGAGCATTTTTATAATGGTCTTTGCAGATGTAAGTTGGCATTCATGGGCATGGAGTGCTGGAAAACAGCCCAAAAAAGACCAGAAACAGCCTGGAAAATGGCCTGATTTTTGGCCGCTTTGAGTCCATTTTCCGGCACCCACGAAGACCAACTGGTCAGTGCGCCAGAAACCAGAAGAGCAACTAGCAACAACAGATGTGCCCACAAAGAGGTCTCTGCGTTCCACCTCTGGCACACATGTCATAGGTTCGCCATCACAGGCCTATAGCAATATTTGTCTCAGGTCATATTAACTGAGATGGAATTCTGTAAATCAGAGGACTATTAATATTGCCTGAAGGATTTTTGACTTTCTGCATGCTGAGAAATTTACCTCAAGAATGGATAGGACCATGGCCTGTTTGGAGGGTTAAGTGATAAAACCTGTTCTTTAAATAAGCTTGTTGGTCAATAATCCCTAAAACATCCAAAAAATGCAACATAGGCCAAAACATTTGCCCCCACCCATTCTGACTGGGATTTAGCAGCCACAAAAGTGAATATTTGCTGATGAAGCCATGCTTTTTGCCCCCTTTTTTTTAAGAAATGAGAAAATTAAAACAGTGAAGGAGAATCCATGAAGCAAAAAGAAAGCTGTTTTCTATAAATTATTTATTTGGGTTTGGGAGAATAAATATTGCTTCTGAGTCCTGAAAAATTAAGCATATTGTTACATCTGCAGTGTGACTCAGATGAAATCAATTCATGTGGGATTATTGCTGAAGACTTTCATAGCAGCAGAAATAAGCGTGTCTTGGGATATATTTGAGTGTAGAGGGCAATAGAAGGTGTTTCCAGTTGTTGCAGAAGGCTGGTTATGTCTGCAACAGACTCACATTCCCTCAAGGACCTGGCCCTAAAGTGGCTGATTTCTCCCCATGTATATTGAGGACCTGAGGTATTGTTCCTCTGTTTAATACACAGTCATGACCTCCACCACTGAAAATAAAATATTTTATTTCTAAACCACTGCAGTCATGGGAAAAAAGCAAAGGTGTTGCCTTAACCTTTCTCATCACTAGCTCAAGAGATTTTGATATTAGATATCTTTGAGTAATGTTACCTTATCTCTGACCAGAGAGTACACTGGAAAATAAATCCGAAGAAGTACGCCAACAAAAGAAGTTTCAGATTACACAGCATCCACCTGTCATAGCCTTTGCTACTAGAAAATAGAAAGAAGCAAAACCTCTGCATCAGATATTGTCCAAGCTTGTACAATCTTTTTTCTGGAAATTTTCTATAATTTTGGCACATTTATACAAACATCTATGAACAAATGTCAATAACAATAAAGAAAATTATTGGAAAAGACCCTAAGAGAATGTTAACGTGTAAAGATGGTTAGTGGTCCCAATGGGAGGAGCTTCAACCTCAAACAGGTTAGTAAGAACTAAGCGTCCCTCATCCCTGGAACTGGCAGCCTCCTTCTCCATCTTGTGTCAATGATTTTATTCTGTTTATATGCCAAGAAATTAAAATAAATTAAAGCCAAGAAATTAAAAGATGTTTGCTCCAGGGGAGAAAACTATGGCAAATCTAGACAGCATACTAAAAAGCAGAGACATCACCCTACCAACAAAAGCGCATATAGTCAAGGCTATGGTTTTTCCAGTTGCAATGTATGGCTGAGAAGGTTGGACCATGGTGCTGGAGACTCCTGCGAGTCCCTTGGACTGCAAGGCAATCAAACCAGTCAGTCCTAGAGGAAATCAACCCTGACTGCTCTTTAGAAGGCCAGATCCTGAAGATGAAACTCAAATACTGTGGACACCTAATGAGAAGGAAGGACTCACTGAGGAAGAGCCTAATGCTGGGAAAGACTAAAGGCAAAAGAAGAAGGGGACGACAGAGAATGAGATGGCTGGATGGAGTCACCGAAGCAGTCAGTATGAGCTTAAATGGACTCCAGGGGATGGTAGAGGACAGGAAGGCCTGGAGGAACGTTGTCCTTGGAGTTGCAATGGGTTGGACACAACTTCGCAACTAACAACAACAATACTAATATACCATTATATTAGGTATATTTATAATTGATGGTGTTTTTCATGTTGTAAGCCAATCAGAGTTGCTTTGAAATGAGTTGAGGCAAATTTCATAATAAATAATTTTCTAATAAATAAATACATAAACACACATACATACAAAAATAGAACATTTGTTTTTATGTATTCCATTGTAAATAATATCCAATGTTTTTTTTCTAAAACTACCATATTTTTCAGAGTATAAGACACACCAAGATTTTGAAGAGGCAAATAAAAAAAAGTTTTTGCACTCTGCAGACCTCCCAAAAATGGCCTGTTTTTCATGAAAATGGGCCCATTTTTTGCAAAAAAGGGGGGGGGGCATGCATAGCCTTTAGGAGGCTTATGGAGTGCTCCTGAGCCTGGGGGGCAAAAATGAGCAAAAAACAGCCCATTTTTCACTATTTCTGCCCTCCCCAGCCCCCAGGAGCACTCTATAAGCCTCCTAAAGGCTATGCATGGCCATTTTGGTGAATGAGGCAGGGGTTCAGGAGGCCAAAAATGCTGTATTCAGTGTATAAGACTCACCCAGATTTTCACCTACTTTTTTGAGGGAAAAAGGTGTGTCGTATACTCTGAAAAATACGGTACTTCTATATCACTGTATTAAAAACAAGTGGTAAAGAATTTCAAATGAATGAAGAACTATTCTTATATCACATGCTAGTAATATACAGTAATTATTAAGCTTTTGCACCTCTTACTTTAACCATGTATGGAATCAGGTGCTAAATATACAAGCTGAATTCAGAAGAAGCAAGGCCACCTGAAATGATATCGCATACATCCAAGGTTAATGGAAAAGGCAGGGGGATTCCCAAGGGATATCTATTTTGACTTTTATTGATTACATAAAGGTTTTTACCTGTATAGATCACAAGAACTCTACTGTAATTCAATACTAGATGAAGTAAAATCAGATGACTCACTAGCAGGGTAAATGTTAAATATTTTGGAGACGTAATGTGAAGTCTGGAATCACTGTCACATAGTTTTTTCCCAAGATCCCATTTCTTGCAAAATCAAATCAGTCAATGGAAAAAGACATCAAGAGAAGACACAGGAGTGAGATACTATCCTAATAGAAGTATGAGTTTTCAAGAAGCCCAGAAAGCAAATTCTAGCAAAACTTTATCTATCAGAACACAAAAAGCAGAAGCAACTGAACAGCAATTAGAAAATGTATCTCCCAATACAATAGAACACAGCAATAGAGTTTTTGCTCTAGCAAAGTCACTAATTTAAAATTTACTCACCATAACCAGGCTACAAAACTCCATATAAGCATAAGGAACTAAAGTTTACTTCAGCTCTTTGCTCTTACTTAATGATTGTATAGGCTTTGCAATCCAGATCTGGTAGTTCTGCTGGAGGATGACTATAAGGCAAAGCATCTTTTAACCATGTGTGTGAGACTATATCTGTGCAGTACTTCAGATTTGAGACATAATAGACTCCATGCTTCCTTCCAGACCCCACATCAACAACAACTACAAAGAGCAGCTGTATGATCCTGGAAAAAGATTCAACTGCTTAAAAAAACCTGCATGTTAAATTCTACATTATGGTTGCCATACAGTACTTATAGACAACTTTGTGGAATCAAACTTACACAATCCAGCAAAGACTTTCCATACAATTTATGATCAGAGAATGGAAATGTGCCCTCTAAAATAAAAGGGAAATAGGGAATGAAGATGCTGCGCTCATACCATTCTCATGTTTAGATCCACAAAGAATATTGTAGTGCATTAATTTCTGCCCCATACCCAAAAAAGAGAAAACCACTCAGAATAATGTAATATCCAAGTCAGATGTGTTTGGAAGGGTAAGATATAATCAAGCCATACTAAAATCCTGTACTGGCATTTAATGGTAGCTAATTTGAGGTGGCACACCTGTATGGTTTGCCTCTGAGTTCCATATGTCAAACTGCTTACTAGAATTTTACATATTTAGTGCAAAGTTCTGAAACCATGTTCATCCTCATTCCAACAGAAATATACAAATAATTGTAAGAAAGTGTGTACAGGTAGTCCTCAACTTACAACCACAATTGAGCCAAAAATTTCAGTTGGTAAATGAAACAATTGTTAAGCCCGATTTTACAACCTTTCTTGCCACAGTGGTTAAGTGAATCACTGCAATTGATAAGTTAGTAACACGTTGTTAAGTGAATCTGGCTTCACCATTGATTTTGCTTGTCAAAAAGTTGCATGACCATGGGACACAGCAACCATCATAAGTATGGACCACTTGCCAAGCATCTGAATTTTGATCACATATTGTAAGGATCAGTGGTGGGTTACGGGTACCATTCCGGTACGGTGCTCTGGAGTGCCCACCCGCCTGCCCGAGCTCCTTACCAGTATTTGAGCTCTTTGGTGCTTTGGCGCTTCCTCACACGTGCATGGAACATACGGCACCTGTGCGATGCTCCGCCGAGCAACTGGAGCATCACAGAGCATCACAGGAGGTAAGGACGCAAGTGCATGCTGCGCATGTGTACACACGTGGTGCATGCATTCATGTTGTGGACACTGGGCCCTGTTGCACTGTACCAGATGCTACAAAGGTAATAAGTATGAAAAATGGTCAAAAGTCATTTTTTTCAGTGCCATTGTAACTTTGAATTGGCACTCAGCAAACTGTTGTAAGTCAGAGACTATTTGTTTCAAATTTTATTCCAATAGATAAATTCCTTGGGAGGCCAGGTAGCTCTTACAAGAATTGCCTCCTTCAGGATCTAAAACCATTGCTTGTGTTTGTGGTAGATCTTTTTTATGTTGCTGTGATGAAAGCAAGATATAATTGGTCAGTATTTACCTTTGTTTTAAAATGCAACTTGATTTGAGACATTTTAACTATTGACTATAGTGGATATATGTCGTTTCCCCCCCACTCCCCCATGGTTTAGATTTATCTAGCTTTATCACCTTGGTAAATATAGCAACAAAGGAAAGAATTTTAAATTCTGTGATTTATGTGTGTGTGTGTATGTATGTATGTATGTATGTGTGTGCGTGTGTGTGTGTACATATATATACGTGTGTGTGTGTGTGTGTGTGTTGTATTTGTGCTGATAAATAAATAAAGGGAAACTAGTATAGATCTATTTCAAGCTATTTAGCTCTCATCAGCTAGCCATACCCTTACTGGGATTAGAACCTGTGCTGTATTACATTTTAGGCAGATGTGTTAACCACTAAGCCACAAGGTTCTCCTCCTTATCAGCTGAGCCAGGGAAATAGGTATGTATTTAGTGTCACAACCCCTGGTATGCCCAAATATGGTATATATATACATACATACATACATACATACATACATACATACATACATAGATTTAGATTTTACAACCCCCGGTATGCCCAAATATGGGAGGAAGATCACTACTTCCATTCTCTGTCCTTCGGCTCGTCACAAGAGACCATCCAGACAGAACCCAATATTTTTTTTTTACTGTTGCCTTTTTGTTACATTTGTTATATTTGTGCTGATAAATAAATAAAGGGAGACTAGTATAGATCTATTTCAAGCTATTTAGCTCTTATCAGCTAGCCATACCCTTACTGGGAATCGAGCGCAATACAGTACAATACTTAGAGGCAATACAGCACAGGCTCGATTCCCAGTAAGGGTATGGCCAGCTGATGAGAGCTAAATAGCTTGAAATAGATCTATACTAGTCTCCCTTTATTTATTTATCAGCACAAATATAACATTATATATATATGCTGGTCTTGTTGCATTCTGGTCTTTTCCCGCGTAATATTGAGATTGTCTTGGCAACGTTTCGGCAAGGTCTCACTTGCCATCTTCTGGCTGGGTTTTGGGAAAAGACCCGAATACAAGAAGACCAGCATACCTACACCCATGAAAATCTACGAATGTATGTATGAATGTGTGTGTGTGTGTGTGTGTGTGTGTGTGTGTGTTTGATCTGTTTTTTTTAAAATTAAGCTAGACATTGATGAAATAAATATTATTGATTGATTGTATCAATTTTTACAACTGGACCAGAATTATATAGCTCCTAGCTTATGTGTATTTTGGAGTCTTCATTTTCATTCAGATCCCTGGTGTATAATTCTTGAGTGTTTGACTACCTTCATTTCACTTACTCAAAACACGAGTACATAACCTTTAAAATAAACACACACATCCCACGAATAGCATTTAAATAGAAATGAATAGAAATGAATAGAAATGAAAAAAATCTGTTTAACATCTCCACTTGGTCAAAATAGAAAAAGGAAATCAATATCTATTTAATATTTTTTTAAGTTAATGGTTGGATATACTTGGCAAACTCGCTTGTTAAAAGAAGTAGATCTAGAAAATCCTTACGTCCAATCCTCTTAATGCTTGTTAGAGCTTTATAAGTCATTTGTCTCTTATTACTTGAGCAACTGATTGACTTTCAAAGAAATCTTGGAGTTTGGATTTAGCACGAACCAAAGGACTATATCTTCTCTCACATGATCTTCAGTAACCTTGCATTTGTTCCTCGTTCTTCTTACTCAAAGTGATGTAACAATCCAGTGCGTATTGCTATAAATTGCCTCCATAATCTTTAGCCAGGTTTGGCTGCCAACTCAAATATGTGCGTTGAAACAGCATGCTTTTCCCAAGCCATGCTCCTCTTTTCTCTTAGCAACATAGAAGTCACTGACGTCAGCATGCTTATTTTGGAAAGTTGTCTTCCCTCTTTAGTGTCATGTTAGAGCACTTGGCATCCCCAAAGGCTTAAAGTTGAACATCTTCAGTTTGCAGATTAATTGACTCAGTGGTGAATCCACCCTCAAACAAAGCAAGCATTTGGTTCAAATTACTGAGAGTCTGGCTATCAGATTCATTCTTAAATTAAATTACTTGGGTTGTACTAAGGCATTTATTATCTTTGATTGTGTGTATTTATTTCCCATGATAAGCTCTTAGTAGTAATAATTCATACTAGTTTTTCTGGTTGGTGCAGATAATCCAGAAAATATAATGGTTGGGTAATTTAAAACCAGATTTCAATTTTGTTAAGTGGAAGCTTCTACAATTTTGAACAAGCCCTTTACAAATGCAGTTCTACCGAATGGGGAACAGAAAATAAATGCTATTCAGAAATGAATTCTTCATCGTTCTCATGAATGAGGAATTCTACAAAATTGGAACTCTTATCCACAAATATGTACAGTATATACAGCTTTTTCAAAAATGGATTAATAACGTTAAACTTACTTTTTGGACAAGAAAGGGAAAATAGTGTTTATGACACACTGGAAGGATTATATTATTGGAACTTGTGAAAATGATTTATTAGCTGTCCAGGAATTTGGGAAGTGAAAGCTTTTAAAACATCTGGTAGTTCTAGCATGGGGAGGACTGCTTTCTGAACTAAAGCCCAGATCAAAACATAGCTGTTTATCAACTGTTGCCCTTTCCAAATTACTAACACATTTTTGACATTAAAAGTAATTTGTTTGTGGACAAATGTATTTAGAAATGCATATGTTCAAATATATTATTTTAGAGATGTATTTTAAGAATGAAAATATTCATTTAAAATAAATTAGATTTTATTTATTTATTTATTCATTTATTTATTTATTCATTCATTCATTCATTCATTTTAGTTACCCTATGGTAAGATAAATTTGATAAATAAATAAATAAAATACATATTGAAATATTAATTTATCAAAATGAAGTAAATATGAAACAAAATTTCATATGGGTAAGAGAACCCGCAGCCTCCCCTATGTTGCCACACTAAAATATCCAGCAATCACAAATGAAGAACAGGAATTGTAATTCAGTAATACCTGGAAGACCACTTATTATATTAAGTAATGTGCTATTAAAATTCTACCTGTGATTTACAGCACCAGAAGGCAGGTGTTTTTAAAAGGCATTGATTCATCCTTAGGTGCTTACATTATCATATGAATTAATTTCTACTATTTGCTTATTATGAAAATAATTATGACTGTTGTGTTTAGGAGTTCACTTTATTTTGATTTCAATGTAATATTTATGGAGTGCTTCTAATTGAATGATGTATAATTTTTGCAAAGCGAAAGAAATCTGCATTTCCACTTTATTCTTGATTCAATAAGTTCCAAAAACAAAAGTAAAGGTTGCAGGATCCCTTAGCTTCCAATTATTGTTCCTGTATGCCTTACAGTTACTTCAGCCCAATGGCAACTCAGGGTGGAAGCATTCTGGAAAAGATCATCTCTGGAGGCCAATCCAAATGTCCTCTCTACATTTCTCCCCACCACCACCACCACCACCAACACACACACAATACACTTCCAGGTTTCACCTACTAGAAATTATTGAGTGAAACCTAAGGTGACCAGATTTTCAGATTGGTAAAGAGGGACACCTTTGACCCGGGGGGGGGGGGGGGCTTGATTAAAAAAATTATATGGAGCAACAAAAATTTTCATATAATGCAAAAATAGTATTGTAATATTTTTTTATTTCAACATAACTACAATTTACAAATATAAATTGTAACTGTTGCCAAACATCAAAATTTTGATCACGTGACCATGAGGATGCTGCAACGGTTGCTAAGTGTGAAAATGGTCGCTAAGTGTGAAAAATTGTCATCAGTCACTTTTTTCAATACCATTGCAACTTTGGTCACTAAATGAACTGTTTGAAAGCTAAGGCTAGCTTGCATTATAATGCCTTATGGTAGCTTACATTTTCAAGAGAGAGAAGCTAAACTCTTAAACACACAAGGAATTTGTCTTTGGTGAATATGCTCTCCGTGTACATAAAGAAAAATAAAATAGAATACATTCATCAAGAATCATAAGCTACAACTTAGTGATGGTCACTAAAGCCTGAAGGATTGTTCCCTCTGTGCTTCTTTAAAACAGTATATGTTAGAATAGAATAACAGAGGTGGAAGGCACCTTGGAGATCTTCTAGTCCAACCCCCTGCTTAGGAAGGAAACCCTACACCATTTCAGACAAATGGTTATCCAACATCTTTTTAAAAACTTCCAGTGTTGGAACATTCACAACTTCTCTCCTTGATTAGTTTCCACCCATTGCTTCTTGTTCTGCCCTCAGGTGCTTTGGAGAATAGCTTGACTCCCTCTTCTTTGTGGCAAGCCCTGAGATATTGGAAGACTGCTATCATGTCTCTCCTAGTCCTTCTTTTCATTAGTGGTTCAGGCACCAGACAAGAAATCAGGAGTTTCTAGTCCCATTTTGGGCATGAAAACCTGCTTGGATGAAATGAGGTCAGTCACTCTTTTTTTCCCTTCTTTCCTTCCTTCCTCCTTTCCTTCCCTCTTTCTTTCCTTTCCTTCCTTCTTTCCTTCCTTCCCTAACTTTCTTCCCCCCCTCCCTTTCTCTGTTGTGGGGAGTCCTCCTTCCAAAAAGTTGATTTAAAAAGCCAGCGATCTGCGCCCGCTTCTCCAGCGTTCCTGATTCAGGGGCAGAGGTGCCTGGGCACGCCCTGTTCCCCCCTCAAGGCTTCGCGTTAAAGCCAAAAAGGACCTCCACAGAGGTCTGGGTCTGGGAAGGCAGGGACGGGACGGGACACTGGAGAGCAGCTTTCGCCTACAGCCTTGGGGGGGAGGGGGTGTTTGCAACCCTGCCCTGCTTGGCGCCCCTCGTTGCTTGAAATGGGGTGCTCCATTTGGGGGGGGGGATGCAGGAGGTCCAAATAAGAGGCAGGCTCAGCCTCCGCTGGGATGGAGCAAGCAGAAGGAAAGGCAAGAGCGGGAGGGGGGATGGGACTTCACTGGCAGTTGCAAAGCAGCCTTCCCCTGATTGCCTTCCCCCACGCCTCCTAACCCTTTCAAAAGCCATCCCCATCGCCAGCCTCTCCCAACCAGATCCCCACCTGCCTCCCCTCGGCTCACCCAGACCAGGTTGACAGCGGCTTGCACGGCATGGCTGCAGGAAGAGCGGCGCCCAAAAGAAGCAGGGGGAAAAAAAACTTCCGACGGCTGAGCTGCTTGGCCCAGGACCAAGCCTCCTCCTTACCATCGCTCTCCCTGCAGAAAAACGGCACACATCAGTGCGCACACACGCAAAAGGCTAGGGGGGAAAACACTGCCCTCTAAAGGCCACATCGGGAACGACACTTTAGAGAAATAAAAACTTTTTTTTTAACGCCGTGCTTTTTAAAATTGATTTTCTTTCTTTTGGAAAATCAGGAGTTTTTCAATACGCGACGGGACACGGGACAAATTATTAAAAATCGTGACTATCCCACCAAAATTGGGACATCTGGTCACCTTAGTGAAACCTATTTGTTTATTTCTTTCATCCTAATTTGTTGGTTTTTTCAAAAATGAGTTTGGGTGTCTGACAATGAATCACTGCAATTACTCCTGACATTTTTATTCTCCAGAATGACTGTGGATGAAAAGATAAATGAGAGATAGGATGGGATCTCTGCAGAAGTTTTAGAAATGAATGGGGCCCTGCATTTGGAGGCATTTCAAAGGGTGAAGTTTGGATCTGATCTAGGGGTCAATGATATGCTACAAAAACAAATCCAGCCTCATCACGGATTGTGTATTTGGCAATGTAAACAGCTAAGCTCAGCATGCTTATTAATGTTATTATGCAATTTACAATTGCAGTATATTTAGCAAAACATGCAGAAGTGAAACTTGTGCACTTCTGCATGTTTGCTTAAAAAAAAATATGGTAGGAATACACATATGAAGAAAGCAGAAACTTGGTACTCTACTCATGCTTCACAATAGTTCCTGGATGTCATCACGATTTATCATAATCAGCAAGATCTGGAGGACTTTTTGTTATAACCCAGCAACAGCTTGTGCTGCGTTCTAATTGATCGGGCGAAGCACAGCCTGTGATTGGTGGTTGTAATGACAGTTAAATGACAGTTGGTACCTGAGAGTATAAATACTGTGACAGTTGTAACACATTCTGAATCGCTTGTCATCTCGCAATAAACATCTTACTCTCTGATTCCATGGCTCCTGCTTCGTTCTATCCCTCAAACATATGTAAAACTGGCGACGAGGATGGGATCGCGATTCCGCAGAGCCTGGACTAAGAATAAAACTAAACAATAAGCCAGTCACAACGCAACCAAGCAAACACGAACGGAAAATACTTTGAAGACCTGTCAGAGCTGCAGCAGCAGTTGCCTCGCCTCAGGTTTCGCCTCCGATCACGCCAACCTGAGCAGATCCACAGGCGCGGCCTCCATCAGTCACAGGGACGGCCACCACGCTTAACCTTGGCTGGAGCCACCACCTCTGCTCAGGGACGAGCTACGAATCGCGTCGGCTCAACCGCAGCTGAAGCTGCCTGTCTGCCTGCCTCTCTGCTGCGAAGATCTACCAGACACAACTCTAGAGTCTATCCGGTCTACTGTTTGCTACTGTTACAAACATTAGTGTTGCAATACACAGATACTGTTGCCTAAGAAGCCTCTGACTCTTCATACAGCTTTCCAAAGAAGCAGCTTCCAACAAGCCTGCTCTTCTTCCAAAGCCAGCAGCCTACTACCAGCCTGTCAGAAGCCTGCTACATGCATTACAAAGCTGCCTGCCTCCCAAGGAGCAACTCTGGCCACTCAAAAGCCTGCCTGCTGCCTTCCTAACGAGCCAGGAACAACTCAGCCGCCTCTAGGGCCAGTCTCCGCTCTCTAACAGAAGCCTCCACAGCCGTTTCAGAAGCCTACCATTCTCTGCAGCAAAAGTCAGCAGAAATCCTGTCAGCTAAACCTTCCAGCAACAGCGGAACCCTGCCTGCATGCCAATCGAACAAAGCCCAACAGAAAAGTTACCAACAGGACTTCTTTGAGTTTCCCTCCATGTAAGCTCTCCAGCCTCCATGATTTGTGAGCATGCGCAGAGCTTGAATATGCAAATTTAAATATGCAAATATGAATATGCAAATGTAAATATGCAAATGTGAATATGCAAATGTGAATATGAAAATGTGCCAAATAACTGGGGGGAAGGAGAGTTTGTAAAAGAGTTTGTAAATGTTGAACATAAAACAAAAACAAAAAATGCAAATACTTGTAAATATTGAACATGAACACAAAAATGCAAATAAAATACACGTATGCAAATAACTGGGGGGAAGGAGTGTTATAACCCAGCAACAGCCTGTGCTGCGTTCTAATTGATCGGGCGAAGCACAGCCTGTGATTGGTGGTTGTAATGACAGTTAAATGACAGTTGGTACCTGAGAGTATAAATACTGTGACAGTTGTAACACATTCTGAATCGCTTGTCATCTCGCAATAAACATCTTACTCTCTGATTCCATGGCTCCTGCTTCGTTCTATCCCTCAAACATATGTAAAACTTTTCTTTCTTGAACTCTTGGCTGGAATTTAGATATTAATGGTATGATCTCATATGTTTACTCAGGAATTAAATTAAGAATGGTATCTAGACTTGATTAGACTTTTAGCCTAACAGAAAGACAAGTATCAAGTAGTCTTGATGGATAAGTGGCAGTGAAATCAGACACAGAATAGAACAATTTGAGCATTAACAGACTGAAAGCATCACTGGGTAAGTTTTTTGTCTATCTGCGCCTACCCCCGTCTGTGTGTATTTATGCATTCCCCAGAGCATTTCATTGGATTATATGACAGACTCTTTTGGGAAATCTGACCCACCTATTGCAAGATTCACTCCAGCATCTCTGATATATGATTAACCAGGTTCTGTTTGAAGGTCTACAGTAATTACTTACTGTACTTATGTCTGTTCTTACGTAAATGAGTGTGTATGTGTATACTTTTGATACCATTAATCCAGGGGTGGGCTCCAGCAGTCACTACTTCTGGTTTGCTTGTGGGTGCACCGTGCATGACTGTGCATGCGCAGAGCAATAAAAATTGCTCTGTGCAGGCACAGAAGCAAAAAACAAGATGGTGGTGCATATGGCAGTGCCAGGAGAACCAGTTTGGGGGGGGGGGGGGGTGGCAGAAACCCAGGCCACCAAACTACTACCGGCTTGGCCGAACTGGTACAAACCAGTAGGAACCCACCACTGCATTAATCTTGATGTACGCTTTGGGGTAGGGAGTGTGTGGCACAGTATTGCACTGGTTCACTTCATTTTCCGAAGGCCAATTCCAGCCATCATTGATTGGAAGTGAGAAGTGCAGCCGTTGGCCTCTATGATGTGGGGTGCCACAGGGCTCAGGGCTTTCCTGTTCCTATTTGACATCTACATGATGTCTGGGTGAGATCACCCCTCACCATAGGGTGAGGTACTATAAATATGCTAATGATACTTAGTTATACATCTCTAACCCTTGCATGATAAGTGATGCTGTTGACATCATTCTTAATACCTGGAGGCAGTGGAGATCTGGGTGAGGCACAATAGTCTTCAACCCTAGCAAGATTTAGTTGCTTTGAGATTGGGGATCTTCTGTATCCAAATATTTACCATACTGTTGGTAAATATTACTACCAATTGGTGCTAAATAGACCTGCACTACTCCAAACAGACCCTGAGCAAAATCTTTCTGGATTCATGACTACTGCTCAAAGAGCAAGTATCGTGTTTCCCCAAATATAAGACATATCCCCAAAATAAGTCCTAGCATGATTTTTATAAGCCCCACCTCCAAAATAAGTCCTACTTCAAAGCCTGCGCAGTCGCCCGCCCATCCATTCTGTCTGTTTGCTCGCAGTGCCACCGACACAAGGTGAGGCAAGCAAGTGGATGGATGGAGCTGCCCCGTGCACCCTGCACTGTAGTCAATCTATCCATGTCCTGACAACTGCCTCTCAGCAGCAGCCATGTCCAGCAGGATCCCACATGACTGCCGGCCCACTTCTGCCTGCTCACGGCCACAAAATAATAGGAAGCCAAAAGACGGATTGGTGCTGTGGCCATGAGGCAAGGCAGGTGTTGGGGTATAGACAGCCTGGCTGGAAGCGGGCTGAGGTAAGCCAGTGCAGGGCAGCTCTACCCCTTGCTTTGACTCATAGCTGTGGCACTGGTATACCATGCAGCCTCCTGCCCTGTTGTGGCCATGAACAAGCATAAGAAGTGAGCCTCCCATAAATGGAAAATAATAACATATCCCCCCAAAATAAGCCCTGGTGCTTATTTTGTAGCCCTCAAAAATATATGCTCAGTTCTCCTTTTTTGGGAAAACACGGTATCAGCTGTGGCCAGAAAGACATTTGTTCAGCATTATTGCATTTGCACCCATCCTGAATCAGAGGCCCTAATCTTTATCATTCATGCTGTAGTCAACTTTCAAGCATATTACTGTAATGTGGCTGCCCTTGAGGAGTATCTCGAAGCTTCATCTGGTACAAAATTCAACAGGTCTACATGACATGGGGGCAGGTTATGGGACCAACCATCTCACCCTAATTAAGTTTACACATCCCATTAGGTCTGTCAGAATGGGTGCCTTGCGAGTCCTATGGCCAAGGAGCTTCATTTGGTAGGATCCAAAAAGAAAGCCTTTTCTGCTATGGCAGCTCCCCTTTGGAACATCACTCTCCCCAAGGTAAAATTGGCCTTGACCACCTCACCCTATATATGTGTGTTTGTAGTGTGTGTGTGTGTGTGTGTGTGTGTGTGTGTGTGTGTGTGTGTGTAGTGTAGTGTAGTGTGTGTATTTGTATATATAAAATTATTAATCCCTTTTCAGGGATATTGCAACTTTAAAAACAAGTTATACAAATATTATGCAATTGAGTTTGTGAGTTGGATACAAATAATCCTCTTGTAACTAATTGCAATACAAAAATCTAGAGTCTGCTATCTAAAATTAGAATGGCTTTTAAAATATATTAATAGTTACAATTCAAACAAATTTGTAAATATAAGGTCTATAAGTAAGTTTACAGATGCTACATAGATGGTAATACGCTATTAGTCTTACTCTGGGTTTTCATTACCCACAAAAATGTCCACATATCAATAATAAAGTGCATCTTGCTTGTTTTAATTACACTTTTCCTTTTTGGCTTTCCCTTTTCCTTTTCTATAAAAACAGTTGTCAGCCTTTTGTGCCTTCCTTAATTTCAAGAAATTAATTTGAAGCTCAGAGTATTTCAAGTAGCATGCAAACTAAAAGAGAATCACAAAACACACAAAACACACATTATTTCTATTTTTAAATTAACAGCTTGAATTCAGACTGTAAACACCCAAGTGGCTCTGTGTTTTTGGATAGAAAAATGTTTCTAAGAAAAAATGAGGTACATAAGGGAAAACATCAGACACGTATCATGCCTTTCCTAGTTTTATTGCATAGTTCTTTCTAGGAACTGAAATTGGTGGTATATACCATAACACCCTTGCTCAGTAAAGCAGATGGCAAGGTTCAATTCTTGAAAAAAAACAATCATAATGACAAAAAAGACAATTTTGCTACAAATATAATTGTTTATCACAGTTGTGTACCATTTTGGAAAAATGGCTCAGAACATTCATTACCATAAGTTTCCCTGCTGTATTCTATGTCATTCTTAATCATGGGAGCCTGTTGGAGTCTTTTTTCATATGAACCTTTAGAACACGGCTGTCAAACTTGCCGCATCACATTGCCGTCACATGATGTATCATGATGTTTTCCCCCTTTGAGGAGCTGGGGTGGGCATGGCCTGCGCGTGACACATCTGGTGCATGGACTGCCAGTTTGACACCCATGCTCTAGAACCACACAATTTCCAGGGGCTTGAAGGTTTCTTCAGGATCTGAGTGCCAAGTTGAAATCTAAAAACATGTATGACCAAGACAGATACTTGTATCATTTAAATGCTGAAAACTGTTGGGTCACATCTGATTTCAAGATCATCCTTTTTGCATCCCTACTCTAGAAGGTAATAGAAATTCTAAGATTTAGCTGAAGATTTAGCTCTCTTTGTAGCAAGGTTTGACTTGCCTGCAGTTTCCATATTTCCTCAGCTCAAAAATTGCTGCAGCTACCTGCATATGTGTATGGATTTCCATCACAAATTTCTTCTTGGCTTCCTTTTCTTCCACTTCATTATTTCATCGCCAGTAAATTCATCAACCCTGATTCTCAGCCAACTAAACTATTATGTTCCATTTCCTTTTGATTATCCAACATCCATGCTATTTAGCACTTAAGTTTCATCTCTATCAGCACTATGTTTTTTCTTCCTGAAGGTCTTCTGGGTGCCATTTCTATCACGCTAAGTTTCTTTCTTAAGTTTCTGCTTATCTGTTCTTCTTTCTAATATTCTTTGATTGTATGCAATTTTTACTCAACAGTATATTCTGCCTCTAAGTTCATTCACTCTTCCTCTGCACTCTATTCTTCTCAGCTTAGAACCTTTCACTTAGCCTTCCAGCTTTCAGCCTAACCACATGATTTCTACCAGTTTTCCAGCTTTCTTGTGTGAGGTTTTAATCCCTGTCCAGTGATAACTTTCTTCCTGTGATTCTGGGCTGCAGATATCCTACAAATGGCTTTGTCTAACTCTCAAAAATATTATGAAATATACAATAATAGAAAATTAAAAACCTTTTCTCATTATTTTCTCAAATAATGTTTATTTTATTATTTAATGGTTTTTTTCCTAATTCAACTATTAACTGTCAAGACATATTGCTCTAAAAACTTAATAAAAAAATAAATGTCAAAGTACTCTGATACTTGGTTAATTTTAACCAAGAACTAGATGCAATTACAGTTTTAACCTAGGAAATACAGTAAATCACAGATAGTCCAGAAAAAAAGCAAAATTCAAAAATTAAGGCTTTCACTTTGAGAACAGGTCATTTATGAAATGAAGTAAAATACTTTTGAAAAGAATGAGGATACAAAAAGGAAAATGTGCTCCAAAGAGTTAGTAATTTCTATATAGAGACTGGTACACAGACATAATTTTTGTTAACTCTGCCTACCCTAATATGCATTAGATGCATTTGCATAAGGACCATAATTTGGTTAATGAACCAGCTATTCTTTGGTTTCTGGCAAGTAATATATCCAACTGAACCTTATACAGTACATTAAAAAAAGTAACAAATATTAATACTAAGCTTACCATGTGCAAATATATCATTTAATATCATTAGAACACAGGCATCTCTCAAGCCTAAAGAGATGCAGATAGTTTTCAACTTAGTTCATTCAGTGACTGTTCAAAATTCCAACAGCACCGAGAAATGTGACTTATGACTGTTTTTTTTCATATTTACCACCTTTTCAGCATCCCCAGGATTATATGATTAAAATTCAGACACTTGGCAACTGGTTCATATTTATGACCTTTGCTATGTCCCAGGGTCATGTGAATCCATTTTGAGACCTTCTGACAAGCCTTCTGTCAATGGGGAAGCCAGATTCACTTAACTCCTTCAATTGTAGAGATTCACTTAACACAGGGGTGTCAAACAGGTGGCCGGCAGATGCATCACGCACAGGCCATGCCCACCCCAGCTCTGCAAATTGGAAAAATGTCGCAAAACGTCATGTGATGGCAATGTGATGCGGTGAGTTTGACACCAGTGATTTAGCAACTATGGCAAGAAAGGTCATACTCACTTAACAAATATCTCACTTAACAACAGAAATTTTGGGCCCAATTATGGTCAAGGACTACTTATACATCCAGCAAAACAAGGTATTAGTAATTGGAACCGAAGTAGTGTTTCTCACAGTAAAAATGAGTAATGTGCCTTATACCTTAAATGCAAAGGAGAAAAAAAATATCCTGTTTTTTATATCAGTCCCTATTCAACTATGCTTAAAGCAAAAGCATCATAACATTCACACTCAAGTGGCTTCCATTCCACATAGGATGGCAATTTTTTAAATATATCCAGAAAAGGATACACACACACAGTTTGTGTGTGCACACATGTATGTATATATGGTATGCCCCAGTGACGTGCGGTGAGGTTTATGGCTGGTGAGGCAAGTGAGCAAAAGCCGCCCTATGGTGGACACAGCGCCGGGGCTTCGGCGGGGCTTTCAGAAAGCCGCGCCAGGGCTTTGGCAGGGCTTTTGGAAAGCCGCGCCAGGGCTTCAACGGGGCTTTTGGAAAGCCGCACCGGGGCTTCAGCGGGGCGTTTGGAAAGCTGCGCCGGGGCTTCCAACGGGGCTTTCCCACAGGACACCTCTGTGGCGGACACAGCGCCAGGGCTTTGGGAGGGCTTTCCAAAAGCCCCGCCAAAGCCCCAGTGCTGTTTTCCAAAAGCCCCTCCTGTAGAGGGCATTTTTTTTTAGAGGCTTTTTAAACAGTTAAGCACTAAGCAGAGTCATCCACTGTGACTCTGGCAGCAACTACCTCAGCCTTTTTCCTTTTCCTTTTTTTTTTTCTTTTCATGATGACAGTGGTGAGGCCCTGCCTCCCCTGACTGACTGCACGTCCCTGGTATGCCCCAAATATGAGAAGGAGCATACTGCTTCCCTTTTGCCTTTCATGTAAAATAGCCCAAGTTCAAATTCCAGTAAGTTATGGCTAGCTGATTTCAGATAATGACGTGAGTAAAAAAATATGTATACAAATGTGGTTACTTTAAAAAGAGGAGGAGTGAGAAGAATTATCCCCCCAAAGTTAAGGTAATTTAAAAAAATATAGTGAGTGGAGATGGATATTTCAATTACTCTTTGTCATCACTGAATATTCTAAAGATTTTATGAGAACTCACCTTCTAGATAAGTCCAAAGTATTTGGGCATATATGTAGATGTAATGCAGATATCTAAAAGTGAAGCAAATGCAATTAAACCATTTCTGTAATTCAGGATTCAGCTCAGACATTTGTGAGCCTTTTGTTTCAAAGAATGCATTTGCAATGTGTAGCAGTGTTTTATGTTGTGACTCAGCAGCAGTCTTCTGTGAGTCTTTTCGGGATGCAAGATTAACTATGCAGCTGGGGCTCGTTAGGGGCATATTCTGGGGATAAAAGGACGATGGTGCCATGCCCTGGTTGCAGGAGTCAACATTCCTTGATTTGTTCAACATTGATTGATCATCAGTCGTGGTTTATGTAAGATACACTTGGGAAAGTGCTTGGTTTTCTGTAACCCTGATTCAAGGATACACTTGGAGAAGTGCATTGCCGTAAGAGAGATTTGTTTTGTATTCTGTTATCTCGTCAGAGACTGTATTTATGTTCTCTGAGCCGAGAACTGATAAAGAGAGTTCATTTTAAATTTGTCTGCCTGCCGTCTGTTTAACGAGCGGAGAAGGGGGGACAGAACAGTTTTAGTAGTGAAGCTGTAGATGTGGGGAATTTATGAGGCTGGTTATATTTGCTATATACAGGGCAAATGCTCTTGTCTTATCCGCATGTTTTTCTAATACCTGTAATCATTTTGGAAAAAAAGTGCCAGAAACATCAGAGACATGTTCGTTTGCAATGAAATGAACAGAAAGTTTCTCAAATAATAAAACATGTATCAATAATTAAATATGTGCCACACATTTGAAAGGGGCTCATAACATATAGTCTCAAGTGCTATTTCCTATCTCCTTATGGTGGCAATAACGAGCTGATTCCATAAACATGCAATCACAAAACATGAGCAACAAATATCTAGCATGAAAAAGATGCATCCACAGGTGTATTTAATAAACTATGTTTTTATTGCTTACTTCAAGAACTTTAATATACTACTACTGCATGGGAATATCTGAGTCAATTACTTAAGATGGACTCTTTTATGGATGCAGCTGTGGTCTAATACCCCTCTTTAGCTGAAATTTCACAGTCTTCAGTTTTAGCTCCTCATTGTCTGCATGCTCACTAAATCAGCATGTTTTCTATTATTGCTGGGTGTCATTATCAGCCTGTTGTTTGTTTAAATGCTTCTTTCCCAGCACAGTGATAAAAAAGAAATCTTACTATATTAACATAATTCAATTCATATAACATGATATGTTTAAACTTATAATGTACAAGTTACTTTGTTCTTCAGGAAGTTTAACTTTAAATATCACAGTTTGGTCCTGTTGGAAAAAATGTCCCTCTGGTTCAGCTCCAAGTGGGGAAAAAGTCACTGGAAACATGGAGGCTGCTTGGAAAAATGGTTTAATGGTGGACAGCACCACATGGCTTGAGGTTTTGAGGGAAAAGGTGATCACAAGCTTCCAGATGTTGAGTGAAGAAGAAAAGAGAAAGAGATGCTGAAAGTTCCTGGCTTTATACTCTCTGTTTGGCCCCACCTCTGTTTTCTGTTCCTGTGAAAGAAATGTATTCTGATCAGTTGTCAGACTCCCATGGGCAGGGGCAAGTCTATAGGCTTTGTTTTGAGTCCAAGTTTGAGTTTCCAGATGCCATGTGGTGAGTGGGGTAAAGGGCTAATACTATCATGCCTCAATCCCATCACTCTGGAGCTGAAGCGGGGAGATCTTTGTTATGTAGAATACACTGGCTCAGGCATTTTAATGGCCCATTAAGAAAAGTGAGGGCTATTAAGAGTGAATCTGTTTCCTGCCTAAAAACATGTTTCTCCATTTCTGATCCAGGGAAATATAATATTCTGCCTTCTTAATATTTCCCAGGATATTTCATTTTTCTAGCAGAAGGGTAGGGGCTAACTTCCTACAGTCCTATATGGATATTTTTATTAAGCTTCTTTGGGGTTTTCAGATGTGAAAATTAGTGGCACCATCAAAAAATAGATCCTTGATATCATTACATACATAAAGGGAATGACCATCAGAAACTGTGATAATACACAATTATCTGCCTCAGTTTAGAGCAGAGGAGCTGATTAGTGTATACATTGCTCTGGCCTGCTCTGCTTCCTTTCAGATCCACCAGCATAGCTTCCCTCTACTCTGGTCCCAATTTACTATGACTCTTCTCATGCATTTGGCAAATCTTATTTTAGAATACAAGTGGCTACATCTGCTTTCACTTGAGAACTGCCTCTCCCAAGGTGATGGCTGCTGTAATACTACACTGATCTGTTGCCTCCCCAATTCCAGCAATACCAAGAAATGCTGATATGTAAGTATGGATTTACAGCTTGAACATTTTTAAAGTAAAGCCTGACTCTTTCTAATGGAACTTACCGTACTCTTGTGGTGATTTTATGGACATACCACATGCTTATTTTGGCAGCAGCATGGAAGTTATTTTCTTAAGGTGGGTTTTTTTCACTTCCAAATATAGTTATTATCCTTACTATTTCTTCATGATTCAAGTACTTATCAGGTCCAACATTATTTAGTTTTTGGAATCTGGCTATGCCTAACAACTTCTCTGTCTTGTCCTTCACATGTATTATGCATTGTGCATCTGCTTTCATCATGTGGGAATTACAAAAGTTGAAATCTAAAGATTGTAGAAAGCTGGGTTAGATATATCAGCAGGCAGCTGCCTATCATTCATTTATCTTATACCACCACTGATTGTAAAGCTGTATAAAGTTTGAACTATAACATCTGTATCTAACATATAAAATGCATTCAGTCTTTTGGAAGTATTTAAGCATCACAAAATGAGATTAGCCCAAAATGATTCTGCAAAAGGCAGGAGATAAAAGCTTCCTGATGGATTTGCAAGAGCAATGTCAAACATCCACCATGGTCCATGCAGCTGGCTGAATCTTGGCAAGCATCCATTACTTGGTTGCCTGAAAGCTGCTAAGAAAAAGCAACAAATCTTATTAGTCAAACTTCCAAATATGCTGAACATTTTAAAATGTTCACACAGAACATAGGATCAGCTGCAAATATCATTAACACAGAACACAGCATAACAGAGTTGGAATGGACCTTGGGGGTCTTCTAGTTTAACCCCCTGCTCAAGCAGGAGACCCTCTACCATTTCAGACAAATGGCTGTCCAATCTCTTCTTAAAAGCCTCCAGTGATGGAGCACCCACAGCTTCTGAAGGGAAGCCTTCAGAAGGGAAGTTTATTATTCTCACTGTCAGGAAATTTCTCTTTAGTTTTTGGTTGGTTTCCATCCATTGCTTCTTGTTCTGCCTTCAGATGCTTTGGAGAATAGATGGACTCCTTCTTCTTGGTGGCAGCCTTTCAAATGTTGGAACACTGATCTCACGTCCCCCTTAGATACCCCTAATCATCCATAGATACCTGCTCAGAGTTGTAAAAGACCCAGAGGTCTTCCAGTGCAACCCCCTGCTCAAGCAGGAGACCCCCACAGCACCTCAGACAAATAGCTCAAATAGCTATTTGTAGACAAATAGCTCAGACATTGTTCAAGTACTAATATTTACATATTTACATCTTCAATTATTCCCTCATACATACACACACCAAATTTCACCATAACAGAACTTCACATGGCCGCCTCCTATGCTCCTAACAGAGGTAGGGTTGTTTTCTAGTCTATTCAGTTCTGTTTCTATGAGCCAGGTGCCAGTTTTTCTTACTCAGCTCTGTGATGCTGGGTTGAGATAGTGTAAGACATCCATCACATTGCCTTTCCCATATACCTCAGATCCCCTTCCTTCTCATTCTTTACCCATCATGTTTTCCCACCAGGCAACTTCCTGGCTTATTATTGTCCCAACAGCAGCAATAATAAGCCTAGCTATAGCAGCCCTGATTTAAAACTGGAAGAAAGCAATATGCACATGCTTTGCATTTTTTTTAAAAAAATCATCAGTTATTTAGCTGGCTGTCGCATAATTGAGTGACTTTCATAATCCTGATTAAAAATTGTGTAGTTGGCATCTAGGAAAGAAGCACAGCTACAATTGCATTTAAAATCTTACCATTGAATAGCTAATTGTGGCTAAATATGCCATGGATTTCTTTTGTTCTTCTATGGATACTCTGTTTTCTTCTCCCAGCCCACTTTTTCTTTTTGCCTTTTGAAGCACTTTGGTCTGGCTCAGCCAAATGCTGTATTATAACCTCATCACTCTTGGAATTTTGAATGTAGGTCAGGCAGTGACCAAGGCAATTACAAGTCCAAGATCCTTTTATGAAAAAATGGTTTAGAAACCTACAATTGGATTAAAATCATAATCCTTTCCCTGAAAGCCACCTGGCTTTTCAAATCCTGAGGCTGACAAATGGGTCTGATAGCCTTTTAGAAGAAAAAGCAGAAGAGGCCACAAATCATAAGCCTATACTATTCCTTAAGTTTCCTTTCAAGGTTATAATATATTTAAGTCCTTATCAATTTTAGCATTACTCAACTTTGTAGCAAATTATTGGGGACAATATGCTGACTCTAAACCGTTGGGTCTTCAAAGCACAATGAAGATTTAAAGATAAAGATAAAGGTTCCCCTGCACATGTGTGCTCGTCGTTTCTGGCTCTAGGGGTGGTGTTCACCTCTGTTTCTAAGCCGAAGAACCAGCACAGTCCGAGACATCTCCGTAGGCATGACTCAGTACCGAAGGCACATGGAGCACTGTTACCTTCCCACCAAAGTGGTCCCTATTTTTCTACTTGCATTTTTACATGCTTTTGAACTGCTAGGTTGGCAGAAGTTGAGATAAGTAACTGGAGCTTACCCCGTTATGTGGCACTAGGGATTCGAACTGCTGAACTGCCAATCTTCTGATCAATAAGCTCAGCATCTTAGCTACTAAGCCGCCACATCCCCTTTATGAAAAGGAATATAAGTCTAAATGCTATTGCTAGGAATCAAGTATAGACATATATCTTTCAGGGGGGAGGACAGGTGATTTTGTTCATTCACCAGTCATATTTTATGCCCCCACACACCTTCAGGGACATAACAACATGACTAGTGATGTGATGTCAGTGAATGATAGGGCCAATAGTTTTGGTGCCTTTTTATTTATATAGGTGTGAGTTCTTTAAGAAAAAAATAGATGAGTTAACTCTGAGGATTATGAAAGAGCTCCTTGAAAGGAAATGTTTTTGTTCAATTGTTAACTGGAGGTCATATGAATTTGTTGAAATAATGCAAGTACCAAATATTTATCCTCTTAATGTGTAGAGTAATGGCAATTGTCAGTTGGTAGAATGAGTTATTATATCCTAACAAACTGAATAGATGGATGTAATTTCAGATGACTTCTAGTAATTGGTCATTTTCATGAAGAAAACATTCAATTACAAGAGCTGTTTTCATTTCATATAACCAGTATGCTTAAAACGTATTTTCCAACTGAGAATCAGACACTCTAATAAATTTCGTGAATGTATTCAAATTCCAAAGCAAATCCTTGCAAATGTTATCTCAGTTTTATTTGGGTATTCTGTGGTTTGTAATCATGACAAAGTGTGCATTACAAAATTTTTGAAAAGGATTATATACACACAAAGAAAATTATTAGTCAGTAAAAATTCCATAGTATTTGAGTCAGGAGTTTTATTGCTAGCCAATCTGGAATGAGATCAAAAAGCTAGAGCTATTTTTATATACTCTCTACATGCATTCCTCTTGCAGTATCTGTTAGAGAACTTGCCACTTCTTGCCCTGAATAGCAAAAAACATGTTGTAATTCTTTGTTGCATGAGGTAAAACCAACACTACGTGTTACTTTTTGTTATTATCATTCAACCCAGACAATTGGTGTATATTTAAGTAAACACTGGTATTGAGCTGTGGTTGAGAAAGAGAAGGATCATTATCCTGAGATATATATCAGGTTGGATGAGGCAAGGACATTCTGTTGACATTGTTAAAGGGATAGGATTATAACATACAACTGTTAGATTTTGATACTAGCAGACACACAAGTTGATGTTGGCCACCTAATAGTCATGCAGCAATAATACTCCCTGAGACACCACTTTTAGTAAAGATCCCTTCCATTGCTGTATTGGAGCAGGGGAGGGGAGGGGAAAGGGAAGGGCCTAGTACACAGTGAAAATTGCAATGTTAAATAGAAGAAAAGTGTATGAAATAAGCTAACAAAATAAGTATACCTATGAAATAAGAATTATATGAGGCTCAATGACATTTGTCAGAGATACTTTAATTTGAATACCTTTATTAAACAAATACTGATAAGCTGAATAGGATTTACTTTTGAATACAGACAAATATAGAATTTTCATTATAAATTTACTCAACAAGTGTGTGTGCCAAAGTGAGAGTGATGTTCTGAGAATTGTCAGAGAGTAAACCTCTTTTTCTTCTCCCCAGAATTTTTTTTTATCCTTGCAATCTTTCAACAAAGTGCTAACAATGTCCTATAACTGCTAGGTTACACTACTGCTTTTTTTTTTTTTTAAATCCACTTTTCAAATTAATTTGAATGATTTTTCCTTTTCTGAAAATAGGGGTAGAAACAGGATCATTTGTGAAATCAGCTTATCCTCCCTTTGGGATACTTTTTATGTTCCTTATTTTCTCTTTCTTCTTGCACCTGCTGCCCCTTCCTTACTGTCCTTGATTTAGCTTTCCATTTATCTCTAAATGAAGAAATTTACCTACATAGAGGCAAATATTTTGTGCTATGGGTTAGCCCTGCTATCTTTTTATATTTCTCTGCTTTCTGTTTCTCTCTGCATGAGACAGAAAAAAAATGAGTTCGTAAACTTTTGTGCCTTACCATATCTATATATTTTTTATAGCCATACCCCACTTAAGTCATGTTATGATTGTATCCACAGTACTTCCTTAAATAAATCAAATGTCTCTATAGGCCCCCAAAGTATACCCTCCAGTCTTGTTAATAATATGAGTCATGTCTGGAAAGTGATTTGCAATGGATGACATGAATCTGTGATCTTAGAAAGCTTACGGACAGAAATAATTCTTAACTTAAATGTTTTCACCCTCCTGACACTGGGCATTTAATTCAATTTTCAAATAAAGCCATCAAATATTGTTTCATTAGTCTTAATTAGTGGTGTTGAATTACATTGGAACCATGAATTAATTACCAGTACACTTGGACAACCCGCTAGTCCCATATCTTTCTTTATGAGACATACTAGCCTTTCCCAATCTGGTGGCCTCCATATGTGCAAAAATTAGACACTGAATTTTCATCAGGGGAATTATAATTGATGAAAATATATTGTACCACCATATG
Source organism: Thamnophis elegans (assembly GCF_009769535.1). Classification (NCBI taxonomy): domain Eukaryota; kingdom Metazoa; phylum Chordata; class Lepidosauria; order Squamata; family Natricidae; genus Thamnophis; species Thamnophis elegans. The sequence goes on from NC_045551.1 coordinate 28,586,917, forward strand.
TGAAGCTGTATTATAATTTAATGTTCTCAGAGAACTTCCTCCATTATATTTAAAGTTGTAATCTTCTTCTACCAATTACTCCAAGATGTAGAAAGCAATTAAGCCCCCATGATATCATATTCTCTTCCCAGTGTGTATTTAGGTGTGTATGTACATGCAGAGGAAAGAGACTTTGTGCCATCAAGTTGATATTAAATCTTAGTGACCATGCTGATACATCTTCCCCAAGATGATTTGTCTATTCAGGACTCCTGAAAGTGCACCTATTGCCATTGTAATTGAGTGCATTGATTGTTTTGCTAGTCATCCCCTTCTGTTGCCGTCTATCATTATAGTAGATGGACAATGTCTTCAGACAATGTGTTCACAATATGATGCAGGTAGTTTTCGACTTACAATTAGTGGCTGTTGAAAGTTACAACCGCACTGAAAAAAGTGACTTATGACTGTTTTCCATACTTATGACTGTTGCAGCATCCCCATGGTTATGTGATCAAAATTCAGATGCTTGGAAACTAGCATGTATTTATGACAGTTGCAGTGTCCTGGGGACATGTAATGACCTTTTGTGACCTTCTGACAAGCAAAGTCAGTGGGGAAGCCAGGTCATATTATTAACTTAACAACTGCACTGATTCATTTAACAACTGTGGCAAGAAAGATTGTAAAATGGGGCAAAATTCATTCAACTGTCTTATTAGAAATGGATTTTGGGCTCAGTTGTGGTCATAAAACATTTTCCTTAACAAATTACATCTTTTTAATATAGTTAATCCTACCTGGTTTTCCTTAAAAATTTCCAGGATCCTAACAGCAAATCAGAGCCTGAGAATTTTCCACACTACAATTCAAGTCTTTTACAAAATCTTACCTTCCTTTTATTCCTAATTTCTCACTTTTTGAAGATGGAACCCAATGATCATTGAAATAACAGCGGGTAACTTTTCCCAGTGTTATGGTCTTTTTTCCTAGATTTTCCAAAATAGCTTCATATATCGATATTGCTAAATGTGGATTAGAGAACTAGTTTGGAGTACCAGTTAAGGCATCAAATGGGATAGTGTGAGTTGTAACCCAACTGAGTAACCATGGGCCAGTCACTCATTTTCAACCCTTGGAAGAAGGAAATAGAAAACCATTCCTGAAAAACAGGAGTGGGTTGCTGCCAGTTTTACTACTGGTTCTCAACCCACATGCGCACTCTGTTCGCATGTGCGCTGTTTAATGTAAATTGTTCTTCGCGCACTAAAAACCAAAATGGTGGTGGCCCAGCGATGGCAAGGGAACTGGTTCAGGGGTGTGGCAGGACTGGGTTGCTGCTGATTCTGCGACCCAGACCTGAATTCTACTACTGGTTCGGCTGAACCAGGAGCAACCCACCTCCACTGAAAAGCCTTGCCAAGAAAACTGTAAGGACTTGTTCAGGCAGTAGACAAAAATAACACTATGTTAAAGGCACTCCAATATAAGGATTGGTTCCTTCTATGTAATCTGTGAAAAATGTAGTTTTTTATGTGTATTGAGTCTTGTAAACTTGTTATGGATGCTAACATTGACCATATTTTAGTGTTATTAAAGGCATTATTGTGCATTTTTATTTAACTACTAAGGGAGAAAATTTTTGAAATGCATTAAAAGACATATACTGAGAAGAAAAGAAATATGCCCTATTGGAGGACTGGCAGACTTTTGGCAGTTTGTAGGTGAAGGTGAGTGCTGCCCTGGGTTGCAGGAGTATGAGTCTAAAACTGTAGAAGAGAAATCTCACCAGGCTCATGGTTAATTCAGCCTTCCATCCTTCTGAGTAAAATAAGGACCCAGATTGTTGGGGGCAATATGCTGACTCTGTAAATTAGAGAGGGCTGTAAAGCACTTTGAAGCAGTATACAATCTGTCATCGCTATTATATTTCTAAGTTCTATTGAAAGGGCTTATGTTGAAGAGAAATGGCAAAGGTTAAATCAAGCTGGAGGCTTCAGAAAAAAAACCTTAAAACTTTCACCCAATATATATTTATGGTAGCTCCAATTGGGAAGCAGGTTGACTATTAGCAACTGCTCCATTTTCACTTTCTTCAGAGAATATAATATGCAGACTACTCCATGCTTTCCAATGCATACGTACACAAACATATTGTCCTTGCTGGTAAAAGTTTGGAATAAATTCAGAATCCTTCCTCTGTATGCTTTCCTCTACTTTGTTTTGTGACTGGATCCTTATGTCTAAAAAGGCAGTCTTGCCCAGTACGGAATGTTATAGTGATAGTAATATATAATATGTGGTTTTGAAGTTTCTGCAATCATACTAACATCCTGTCCTGATGGGACCATAATGCAACTTGTTTTAGTCTAGCAAATTATTGTTCTGTCCTGTTATTGATGGACACCAACACTTAATAAAACAACATTTTTATAAATATTTTTACTGACTGAGATAGGCTCTCATTAATATATACTTGAATCAAATAACTTTTTATTACAATCAGACAAGCATAAAATATATACATATGTTTTATTGCTGTCATTGTTTCAAATAAAACATATATTGGAAGCCACTATTACTTGAAAAATTATATATAATCATCCCACAAAGATAAAAGTTTTTAAAACTTCAATTATATAATTGGATGCAGGAAGAATTCTTACAAATTTAAATAATTATTATGAACATTTAATATACATATTTCTCCTGAAACTTGCTAAGGGAAGACTTTCTCATAATAAATACCATTTTATTTTCCATGTGTAGACACTATTTACATTACCTGGTTTGGGATCAAGTCATATGTGCGTCATAGCATATTTCCAATGAGGAACAGGCATGCATAATTCCTTTGCTTTTTTTAATATAAAGCTATCATATTGATTAAATCTGGGCAGTTTCACAAAGGGTAAAGTTGGCCAAAAGTATTGAACTCAGCACTAAAACAAGTTTATCTTGGCCAACATTATACCACTTGAAAGCACTTAGTCTCTGACAGAAGACAAAAACACAGAATTTGCTTTTTTTAATCCAACTGAATCCAATCCAAGATAACTATGAAAATGTTCCTACAAGTTGACTGCCACTCTGATGGATGGAACTTTTATTTCACATTAAGAAACATGTTATAGATTAAAGCAGTCTGTTGAGGCAGACTAGAATAGATCCCTTTTTCACGGTGGTCAGAAAGAATTTCCAAGCCACAAGGGCATCAAAGTTAATTTGCAACATTATGTCATTGTGGAAAAGATGCAATTTAGTACTTGTATGGCATTTTATCCAAGCATATGTTTCATCATTTGCACTATGATGTATCACATATCATTTAACCCCTTTTATTGTTCTCCAGACCCTCAAGGAATTCATATATTCAGCAAATAGTTCTTTCCAGCCAGGCATAGCATGAGAAATGTTAAACATGAGACTACCTAGCCGCGTGAGCGATTGTGGGTGCACCTAGGTACACTCACGTTACACCTATCCTCCACGAGCTGCACTGGCTGCCCATTGGGCTCTGGACATGCTTCAAGGTGCTAGTCGTTACTTATAAAGCCCTACATGGCATCGGACCTGGGTACCTGAGAGACTGCCTCCTGCCAATTACCTCCCAAAGACTGATTCAATCGCACAGACTTGGCCTTCTCCGGATTCCATCCACCAGCCAATGTCGGCTGGCAACCCCCTGGGGGAGAGCCTTCTCTGTTGCAGTTCTGGCCCTCTGGAACGAGCTCCCTGTGGAAATCCGGACCCTTACTACCCTCCCGGCCTTCTGTAAAGCCACTAAGTCCTGGCTGTTCCGGCAGGCAGGGAGCTGTTGAAGTATCCAGCCGCACTGTAACTATGAATGCTGTCTGTATTTTAAATTGTTGTATTGTCTTATTTATCCCCTTTCCCTTTTTATTGTAAGCCGCCCGGAGTCCTTCGGGAGTAGGCGGCATACAAAACTAATAAACTAAACTAAATTAAACTACCTATCACCAAGATAAAGTCTTAGAAGGACCCTGTGGAAAGTGGATCTCTTTATGCTTTCCGTTATTATGTTTCTTTGGATTTTCCTCCAACACTATAATGGGAGAAGAGAAAATATCAGCACAAATAATAAAAAAAAAGATTACGAATAAACCTTTTTATAATAGCCTAAGGGTCAGAAAGCATAACAATAAAATACATCGATATTGTATATTGTAATATTGTAATTATTAATAAAAATTTAAAATGCAATAAAATTACATAACTTATTTATTATAGTAACTGTAGCATAAATAGCAATGGCAATAACTAAAATTTGTGCTGAACTTCAACCATAGGTCGGATGGAAACAACAAATGATAGCAAAAAACAGGGGGGCAACGATGTAAAATATGGTAAGGTCCTGGTCAGATAAAAGTAGTGATATTGTGCTCTCTTCCAAAGTAATTCTTTAAAATTAGTTAAATATATATCTTCCTTGATTCCCTAGAGAGAGCGAAAGAGCAACAAAGGAGTATTCGGCTTAGGGATTCCACAGAGCCATTTCTAGATAGACATAAGCACTGCTGAAAAGGGATGCTTTGATACCATTTCCACAGAATTGCAGAAGGTAAAGTATCCAACCTGGCCAAAGTGAAAGGCCAACAAAATTTCAGAATTAGAACTGAAGAGAAAATAGATGATGGCATGTGTCCATTTGAGAAGAATCTATAAAATGTAGGGTTGTATACTAAGGCTAAATGGCTTTGAAAATCAATATCCCAGATATTTTAAGGTGACTCCTGGCATTTTTTACCCTAATGGAAGATACTTTCCAAAGAAAGTCCTAAGGACAGAATTTGTTATTAACTTTCATTAGCTTGATTTAAATGGCCTCTCAGAAGCAGTGGAGCCACAACCACAGGAGAAAAAAAATCAATTTCAACCAGAAATTACAGAGATAGACTCAAGTCTGGCAACCAAACCTGTCTCTGACCAACAGCATTCTTGATGCATTTTGAAACTGAGAATATTGCTCTTATAAATTTAGACTGGATAGCTTCCAGATGGATTAATTGTTGAAATTGTAAAAACACACCCGTAGAGGTCATTTAAACCATCAATTCCAAACTTCTGCTCAGTATAGAAATCTGAACCAACAAATTCAGCCAATACGTTGTGCAGCTTTCTTATACAGATGTTTCTTCACATTATCCCAGAAGCAGGTTTATTTTGAATGCAGCTGCAATTTTTACAATATCTCAGAAGGCTGTGACTTTCCAAATTATGTAATCTGGAAAATTGCACCCTTCTGAGAGATTGTGCGAATGATGCCTGCTACCAGAATGGCATAGGGTGGCCTCTGCAGGAAGGCCGCAATTGTTTCAGCTGGGTGTGCTTTCAAGAGAGGAAAGTGCATCAAGGCATAATGGTATGCAGAGGAGGGTCAGGGTTGTAGGACCCAGGAAGCTGTGCAAAGGGTGCCTTAGAGAGTTGGGGAGGCCCAGAAGGGCCAGCATAGGCTATGTACAAGCTGTGGAGTGCAGTAGTGCAGGTCTGGGCCTTCCCCAGGCCTCCCAGTACCTCCTCCATCCCAAAACACCCCTTATACTGCACAGTTGCTTTACAATGGCAATGGGGAAGAGTTAGAATTGAGATCATTAAAGTGATCATAGTGTAAGGTGACCAGACGTCCTGCTTTCGGCGGGACAGTCATGCTTTTTCACAATTTGTCCCGTGTCCCACGACATTTTTAAAAAGTCCCGATTTTCATGGGTGAGTGGACGAAAGGGCATCGGCAGTGCAGCCAGGACCCCGGGCGGGCTGGAAGGCTTTGGGCATCAGGGCAGGAAGAGCTGGTGAGCGGATGGCGGTGGGATCGCCGCCAGAAGCCTTCCTGCCCCCCACCGGCTGCACCGCAGCCGACTCGCCCCAGGCGGGCTGGAAGGCTTTGGGCGTCCGGGTGGGAAGAGCCGGCGAGCAGATGGCGGTGGGATCGCCGCCAGAAGCCTTCCTGCCCACCATCGGCTGCACAGCAGCTGACTCGCCCCAGGCGGGCTGGAAGGCTTTGGGCGTCCGGGCGGGAAAAGCCACGAGCAAATGGCGGTGGGATCGCCGCCTGGGAGCTGCCAGAAGCCTTCCTGCCCAACACCTACTCTCCCTGGACTTGTTTTGATGAGCACGGGGCGACTGACGGTAGTTTGCGCCGGCCACACCCGCTCAAACTATCGTCAGTCACCCCGTGTTATAATCTGGCCACCTTAAGCTTCACCCCACTGATTAAAGTAATTTCTTTCCCCCGTCCGAGCTCTGATGCGGGGGAAATAAAAGTGCTTTCTTTCCCCCCCACCCCCAGCTCTGATGCGGGGGAAATAGAAGTGCTTTCTCCCCCCCCCCCGCAGCTCTGATGTGGGTGAAAGAAAAGTGCTTTCTTTCCCCCCCAGCTCTGATGCGGGCGAAAGAAAAGTGCTTTCTTTCCATCCCCAGCTCTAATGCGGGTGAAAGAAAAGTGCTTTCTCCCCCCCCCCCCCAGCTCTGATGCGGGCGAAAGAAAAGTGCTTTCTGTCACCCGCATCAGAGCTCAGGCGGGTGAAAGAAAGAGCTTCACCCTACTGATTAAAGTAATTTCTTTCACCCGCAGGCCTCAACAATGCTGTTAAGATTAAGATCTCTTGAATTAGATTCCAGCTGATGTGGCGGGTGGTGCGGATTGCAGCAGGGATGGCCGCCGATTGCAGCCCGATTGTGCCAGGGGCTGCACTGGCGGAGAAGGTTGGGGGGTGGGACTTGGAGTCCTACAATCTTGGCGAGTGGGGATTCCTGCGATGGGATTTGGAGTCCTAAGACACTGGCCATTGGGGGCTGCTGCGATGGGATTTGGAGTCCGATGCCCCTGGCGATTGGCAAGGAGATGCAGGAATAGGGGGAGGGGTGTGCACAAGCCCCTTCTTTAGAAGAGCCGAAGCATTAGGGGAGGGGGCTTTGCACATCCCCCCTCCCCCGAAGCCCAGCACCTGCTTACAGCAGCCCCAGATTGCCAGTGGCATCGGATTCCAGCTCCCATGCCAGCCCTCTGCACATGCTCAGAGGCCAGGGTAACGCTTGCAAAGGAGAGATGCAAGAGGTGCTGGGATTGGTTAGAATCGGATGAAGCTTGGCTTTGGAAAGGTTGGGGGGGGGACAAGCGAAAGTGAAAGCCCCAGAGAGTGACGCAACCAAGAAGAGTTTTGCAGTGTTCCACAGCCTTCCCCCCTCGGGAAAGGAGGGTTGGGATCACAGGCACTTGACTCTATTCGCTTTGGGTGTGCATCATAATGTTGTAAGCTGCCTGGAGTTACCTGTGTGTGAGGTGGGCTGCCCTATGCATTTCCGTGTGTGCGCTGGAGAGTGAAACAGAGAGGGAGAAATAATTATATTAATTAGATAGATCAGTGTTTCTCCACCTTGGAGACTTGAAAGTGTGTGGAAGTCCACATACTTTCAAGTCTTCAAGGTGGAGAAACACTGAGATAGATGATAATGAGATGAGGGAGGGAGTGGGAGAGGGAGAGGGAGAGAGAGAGACCATAACTAGATAGACAGATAGGCAGGCAGATAGACAGATGAATAGAGAGAAAGAGAGAGAGATAGGTAGGTAGGCAGATAGACGGATGGAGAGAGGGGGGGAAAGAGGGAGAGGGATACCATAACTAGATAGATAGATAGGCAGGCAGATAGACAGACAGACAGATGGATGGATGAATAGAGAGAGAGAGGATATAATTAAGGTGACCAGACGTCCCTAGCGAGGCTGCAGGCTGGCAGTAACCGCCGCGGCCTAGCTCCCTCCCCCCCCCCCCCGGTCAATGGTGTCCCTCTTTACCAATCTGAAAATCTGGTCACCTTATAGTGACAATTTACAATCATAATCTGGGGCCAATTGTGGCGATAAGTCACAGACCATCTATATTAACTCACAGGGTCAGATAATGTTATTTTGCTGAAATAAAATATTTCTCTTCTTAAGGATTCTTAGAGAAACATTAAATTTAAGATATTCTGTGTGTATTTTCAAGTTGACTCCTGGCAACCTGGCAAAGTCCATGAAGTTGCCTTGGTAAAAAATTGGAAATAGTTTGCCATTGCCTGCTTCTTAGACCTGAGAGTGACTGGTCGCCAGCTATCTTATGTCTAAGGTAGGACTAGAACTCATTACCCTTGGCCTCCTGGTTTCTAGTTCTGTGCCTTAAACACTGGAGTTTACAGTTCTCAAAAGAAATCTGCAGGTTTTTTGGCAAGATTTTTTGGAAGTGATTTTCTATTGCCTGCTTCCTAGGTTGGAGGGTGTGAGTGACTTGCCCAAGGCCACCCATTTGGCTTTCAATGTGATCCACTCATTACCTGATACTCTCCTCTTATTCCAGTTTTAGCTTTTCTGCTCTCATAGCTTTCAGGTTTCCCCTTTTTATGTTACTGTTCCAGTTATTCCTGTATTCTAAGCTCTTGGTCTTCAATTTCCTATATACTTTATTTTTGTTTTGTTTCCTTTGCATTCTTTCTTCTTTTTGAGAATGGTGCAACCTAAATTTAGCTCTTTATTTACTTCATCAAACTTTTCTTCATCATAGTCAGCTATTATTACTTTTTAAATTCTGGGTGTGTCATAGAAGCATTTACAACAAAGTATTACAAGTTCACATGGATTCCCATGTGGGCTAAACCACAATATGACTTGTTTTGGTTTATTGCATTGTATGAATTCAGCTTAGTCATCAACTCGTGGTTTAGCCTTTCATGTAAATCCAGCCTTTTTTTTTCTTTCCCCTTTATCCCTGGAGGTTAATTACTACTTACACCCCTTTTATAAGGTGACCAGATTTTCAGATTGGTAAAGAGTAAGGTGACCAGATTTTCAGATTGGAAAAGAGGGACGCCCTTGACCGGGGGGGGGGGGGGGGGCTTGATTAAAAAAAAATTTTTTTGTCAAAAGGTCACCCCAGGACACTGAAACCAGCATAAATACGAATCTGTTGCCAAACAAAATTTTGATCACGTGACCATGAGGATGCTGCAACGGTCGCTAAGTGTGAAAAATGGTCGCAACAGTCGCTAAGTGTGAAAAATGGTCATCAGTCACTTTTTTCAATGCCATTGTAACTTTGGTCACTAAATGTTTTCCCCCTCCTCGAGACTCCTCACTTAGCGACCATCAGAAATACGAATCTGTTGCCAAACATCAACATTTTGATCGCGTAACCATGAGGATGCCACAACGGTCGCTAAGTGTGAAAATGGTCGCTAAGTGTGAAAAATGGTCATCAGTCACTTTTTTCAATGCCATTGTATCTTCCTGATTATTAAAAGTGCAAATTCACTCAGTGTCAATCATGACTCCTGAGTCCATTTCAAAGTATTGTGCATAGAAATTTTAAAAAAGCTTGTTTCAATTTATTTTGGATAGAATCTTTTTTTAAATAGTCTAAGACAATTTAAAAAAAGAATCAACACAGAATACCACTATTTTAAAAAATCATATGCACAATAAATAAAATATTATTTTAAAATACATTGAGCCTATACTCCTTACAGTAAATGACTCATCTGGAAACAAGCCAATAGCATTTTTTGTGCTTTCAAATTTACAGATGTTCCAAAATCAGCTTAAAGTCCAAATATTTAAAGACCACCCCCCTCAAAGCTATCTTACCAGAGCTTTAAATATCTTCTGGGGAGGCCCTGCTAGTAATCCCATTCATGACAAAGGTAGGGCTTTCTCAGGAGGAAGGTCTCAGCTGGTGCCCATCCTTTGGAAACCTCCTCCAGAGCAGGGAGCCCTAACCTGCTGTCCATTCAGGAAGGCTGTACAAATTATTCTGTCTTCTAGAGCCATTGGGATTTAATATGGTTTTATCACTGGATTTTCTTTTTATTGTTTTTGTGGAATTGTTACAATGATTTTATAATAATATAATTTTATTTGGCATTTTTGTTGCTGTAAACTGCTGAAAGCCCCTGATAGAATACAAATTATTTAATAATAAATTAAAAAAGCTGGGTGCAAGATATGAAAACACTGCAAACTATTGTTCAAGATAATTTGAGAAAAGGGAATCATTCACCAAGAGTGCTAATAACTACTGCTAAGTTATATAGCAAATCAGATACTAAGGCCTAATGCCACAGAGGGGAGAGAAATTCATAAGTTTTCAAGATTTCCTGCACTGCTTCAAACATATACACTTAATACCAATGAATCCACAGCTATTATTTGATACAAGAAGATGGGTATGGAGAACGGAAAGAAATTTAAATTAATAAAAAAGATGCCACTGAAATCATCTGTTTTAAATTATAATCCCTCTTCCTGACAGTGGATCAATAAAAAAAGATTATGCCCAATTCAAACTGGAAAAATACATTTAGCTCAAAAAAATAAGATCGTCATGGTGATGAAAGAACATGGCAAGTATCCCTAGGAATTATTTGTCTCCAGGCAAATAAGGAAATACCTGTTGCTCTGGTCTTTAATGCAATTCTTGCTTAAGGCAGAGCCCTCCCCCGCCCCAAAACAGGAGGCAAGCCAAGTTGAAGCAAACAGCCTCCGCCACAATTTTTTTTAAAAAAAACCATGCAGTGGCAGAAATGTCAATTGTAGGAAAGCCGGGGAAGAATGGCTGGAGGGGGAAGTGATTTTATGAATTACCTCTCTCTCTCTCTCTCTCTCTCTCTCTCTCTCTCTCTCTCACACACACACACACACACACACACACTCTCTCTCACACACACACACACTCTCTCTCTCACACACACAGTCACACACACTCTCACACATTCTCTCTCACACACACTCTCTCTCACAGTCACACTCTCTCTCACATACACTCTCACACATTCTCTCCCTCACACACAGTCACACAGACACGCATACTCTCTCTCTCACACACACAGTCATACACACTCTCACATTCTCTCTCTCTCTCTCTCTCTCTCTCACACACACACACACACACACTCTCTCTCTCACACACACACACTCTCTCTCTCTCACACACACACACACACAGATGAAAGAACATGGCAAGTATCCCTAGGAATTATCTATCTCCAGGCAAATAAGGAAATACCTGTTGCTCTGGTCTTTAATGCAATTCTTGCTTAAGGCAGAGCCCTCCCCCGAAAAAATGCTTCTGCCAGGCTGCGAGAGCCGCGGAAGCCACGTGGAAGTTGTCTGCACGGCTGAAAAACGGACTCTGTTTGCTGGGCTGGGGGGAGGAGACAGCCCCCTGCCTTCCCCCCTTTGGCTTTGCGGAGTTCACAGCCAGCCCCTGTGCTGAGCTGGCACGGGCGGCAAGTCTGGATGGAACCACGTGGAAGTTCTCTGCATGACCGGCAGCCGCTTTTTACTCCCGAGTAAAATTTTTACTCGGGAGTAAAAAGCGGCTGCCGGTCGCGCAGAGAACTTCCACGTGGTTCCATCCAGACTTGCCGCCCGTGCCAGCTCAGCACAGGGGCTGGCTGTGAACTCCGCAAAGCCAAAGGGGGAAAAGGGGGCTGTCTCCTCCCCCAGCCCAGCGCCTCCCAATTCCCACGGTACCAAATAAGACAATAAGAATAAAATAAGTACATTATTTACAAAACATGATTTATTTTACTCACCACCAGTAAGCGCAGCTGCAACCCCAACAAGAAAGACAAAATAAAATGGAGACTCGCGCAGCGTCCTCAGCTAAGGAGTCCAGCCAATCAGTGAGCTGGTTGGCCAGCTCACTGATTGGCTGGAGTCCAGGCCAATTAAATCAGTGAGCGGCAGGCTGGGCTGGCTTAAATTTGTAGGTAGCATAGAACAGACCGATGAGCCAGCCCAGCAGCTGATGGGCGGGAGCTGCGAGTGCCAAAATAAGCGTGCCTTTTAAAAAAGCGGGCGGGACGCGGGAAATTGTATCAAATAGCGGGGGTGTCCCGCCAAAAGCGGGACGTCTGGTCACCTTAGTAAAGAGGGACACCATTGACTGGGGGGGGGGGGCTTGATTAAAATTTTTATATTTTGTCAAATGTGACCCCAGGACACTGAAACCATCATAAATATGAATCTGTTGCCAAACATCAAAATTTTGATCACGTGACCATGAGGATGCTGCAACGGTCGCTAAGTGTGAAAATGGTCATCAGACACTTTTTTCAATGCCATTGTAACTTTGGTCACTAAATGAACTGTTTGAAAGTTAAGGCTAGCTTGCATTATAATGCCTTATGCCAGCTTACATTTTCAAGAGAGAGAAGCTAAACTCCTTGTTAGAATTGAAATGGAAATGAATAGAGTAGAGTAAAATAGAATAGAATAGTTTATTAGCCAAGTGTGATTGGACACACAAGGAATTTGTCTTTGGTGAGTATGCTCTCAGTGTACATAAAGAAAAATAAAATAGTAAGATAGTGGGATCCTTGCTGCACCAAGCCTTCACTAATCCTCTCACTTTCATCAAAAACAGTAAAAATCAATCATGCTTTTTTATTTCTATTTATTATTTTGCTATGGCCACATATGAATATATATGCACATTCCAAATAGATTTTCTTACTAAACAGCCACCATTCTCATCCATAGGCCACCAACCTTTTCTGTATTCTTTCATTTCCTTCCATCCATTTTATTTATTTAATACAGAGTAGATTAGGCTGTCAGCCTTAGTCATTCTTCTAACATGACAACAATTCTTACCAACAAGGATGGTATTGGCACATTTTAGCTAATGCAACCTAAACATAACCAAAGCCTATTTCACTTCAAGTATGCTAACTTTATTCTATGCCTTCCCACGCATTACATGGCTTGAACGTTTGCGGATCGCCACCAAATTGCACAGGTGGTTGTTCTACCAGATGGACATCCTTACTTTTTCTCGAAAACGGGAGAGAGGCTGCCTTTCCTAGTCTAGCCCCGTAACAACAACCCTACGAGGTAGGCTGGGTTTTAAAAAAGCGAGTGTCGGGGAATTCTGCGACTGCACCACCTCTTCGCTGCTCTTGCTTCTCAGGGAGCCCCCTTTCCTCTCGCCAAGCAGCCCATTCTCGGAACAAAACACCTCCCTGCCACCGCTGTCCTTCCACCAAAACGGAGGGAGAGAGCTTGCACGGTCCGCCGCATGCCGCCCTTTCCCAGCGCAACCCCTCTCGGCACTGTCCCCACCGACTGCCAGGCGTATCCGCCTCTGAGCCTCTCCGCGCAGTCACCCCCTTCTCCGTCGCGCCCCCCACCCCAAAAACAAACCACCAGTACTCCTCCGGCTCCCCCACTCCCCAGGCCTGCAGCGCCCTGAAGCGCGCCTCACTCTTCAGCTGGATGCCGCTGTGCATTTCCCCCCGAAGTTCTGCACGCGAGGGCTCCACCCAGCTTCTAGCGCCTGAGACTGCCGGAGCCCGAGAGCCGAGAAGGAAAAGGCCGGAGGGAAGCGCGCTCAATCTCCAAGCCCAAGACTTCTCAGCAGCTGCCCGCCTCCGAGTTCTCGGCGGCGGATGGGCAAGAGGAAGCGGGCAGGCTAGTTTGGAGCAGAAGAACCACCCTCCGCACCGCAGCCGTGTCTGGATCAGCCCTCTGGAATTCTGCTCACTTTCTGCCTACTTTCTCCTCCGCTGGACCCCAAAGTTCAAATCCTCCCTGCTGGAGGAATTCCACTTATGGCCTCATGTCTATTTACCAGGTCTATTTAGAGGGTCTGGAATTGACCGTTGCCAGTTGGGGGGCGCAGAGGAACCCAGCAGACAGACGGGAGACCAGGGGAGAGATCCCGTCCAGGGTAAAAAGAGGGAAAAGCAGAGAGCCTACCCTGGATGGGATATCTTCCTCCCCCTCCCCCCCAGTCTCCCGTCTGTCTGCTGGGTTCCTCTGCGCCCTGCGATGCCCGTCTGGGTTGGCTTCCTTGGACACTCAGCCTCCACCCCACCCCCACATTCCCTCCGACCAACTGTCAGTTTATTCTTCGCTTGAAACAAAACACGGGGAAGTCGGCATCGAGTTTTTGATGACTCCGAGGTGCGCTAACTGAAATGTGATCTTCCTTCAGTCTCTGCTTGGAGCCTCTGTGATGATCGTTGGCGGGTGGGGGAAGCGAGGGCGCAGCTGAGCCGGGGAGGCAGAGATGAGAAGTGAGGGCTAAATGCAAAGCGCGCTGAAGACAGCAAGCGAAGCGTCCCCAAAGCGAAGGACGGGCGGGAAGCACTTGACTAGCATGTGAGAAGGCAGGCTGGAAGTGGCCGCGGAAGGGAAAAGAGGTGGCCACGTGTATCGGTTCTCCTTGCGGTAGATAAGGGAGGTTCGTAGCAAGGGTCCACTGGCAGGTAGGCTTGGGCGGGGCGAAGGCCTCAGGTTGGGGGAGCAAGAATTGGCGGGGAGGAAACGGAGATGGCCGAGCCCGGGGAAAGCACCGGGGAAAGAAGAGATCCCATCCAGGGTAGGCTCTCCGCTTTTCCCTCTTTTTACCCTGGATGGGATCTCTTCCTTTCCCCCCCCCCCGGTCTCCCGTCTGTCTGCTAGGTTCCTCTGTGCCCTGCGATGCCTGGCGCCTAGTGAACATGGGTGGTGGCAATGTGACACCTTTGTAGATGCCTCAGTTGCCCCTGATCGTGGGCGGATCTCAATTGACCAGGAACTCAATAATCCTGGCACATAAAGCTTTTTTCCCCAATCGGAAACTGAAGCTCGTTTAAAGAAAAAGGGAAGGGCGGGCAGCTTCACGTGAGTGAGTAACTCTGGCGGTGGGAATCGGGAGGCTTCGGGTGGGCGGCGGCGCTTCCCTTGCAAACGGGGATCAGCGCACTCGCCGCCTCCCCCTCCCCCGGGAGGAGCTCTGCAGCGGGACAGACGAATGGAGGGGGAGATCGCCCCTTCCTCCACCGAGCCCCCAAACCCCATCTTCCCTGGCCTGCACCCCTGCGCCCAGGCTCCTTTGGGTTTGGGGGTAATCCGAATGGGTGGAGCGGGGGATCCCTGGGGCGGAGGCCTCCCGGTGCAACGGTCTTCCACAGCTCCGGAGCGAACCTTCGCCTTCCCCGCCCAGGATTGCAAGGCTGGAGTCCAGGCCAATCAGTGAGCGGCAGGCTTGGCTGGCTTAGATTTTTAGTGTAGATAGAATAGATAGGGGAACGGAACGAGCGAGCTAGCAGCAGCTGATGATGGGCGGGGGAGCCAGCGAGCGCCAAAATAAAGCAGGGGTTTTTGAGAGGCGGGCGGGACGCAGGAAAAATGATGAAAAATCGTGCCTGTCCCACCAGATGCGGGACGTCTGGTCGCCCTACCCTTTTAACTTGCCATTTTTTATTCCACTGCTTTTTAAATATTTTAAGCATTTCTATTTATATATTCATGTATTATTCTGTTCTTATCATTGTATACTTTATTATTATTTGATGCATTTTACACAGATAAATATTACAAGTTATCACTAGAACTTTGTAAAATCAAAAATTATATGGAAGAATTGTCTAGACATCATATTAGAACAAGAACAAAAGAACACTTTTTATAAGTAAATTAAAGAAACCACAACTTTTTTGTGCACAAGCCCTCAAAGGTCAATTTTGTTTTTACAAATAGCAGAGAGATGCCATGTTTATCCAGAACATCTCTTCTGTATAGTTTTCAAAGGATGGACATTGTAATAGTAATATAAATAGCTATTAATTAAAGATGAAGGGTAGTTTAGATATATACAAATACAATTGTGTGCTATCATTTTGGCATCCCAGCCAAATTAAATTTTTCCATGAATCCTCAAGTGAACTAAAACTGGAAGCCTCCATAGCGTGTTCAAAATATGTCCAAACTACTACACTTGCTATATTAAGTGTTTCAATAAAGGAGAATATTTGTAACTCAGGATTGAAATAAGGTGTCCTTGGTGCTCTCTGAGCTTGGTAGTTTTCTTGCAGATGTTACATTATCCAAATTAGGTAACATCATCAGTGCTAGTGATGAAGTTACCTAATTATTCACTACTTTTCTATTTTGAATCTGTAAACAACTGCACATAAACAAAAAGTATATACTGTGTTCAGATTCGCAGAAACATATAATGTTAAACTTTGTAGTCTGTTGGTCACTTAGCTATTTACCAACATGTATCATTTAACTAGAAGCATCTAAGCATTAATAGATACATGTTGTTGCATATAAGATACAGGTTGTTTGGTAACTATCAAATAAATATTGATTATGTCTATATGGTTTTCATCAGGAGAATGCATATGTTAATGTAGATATCAAAATGATAAGTATTAAAGATTTTATTAATTTAAATTAAGAAGTTTCATTTTTAAGTGTGATAAAAATTAAGAACTATAAACTTTGTGGTCACCTTTTATTAGCATTGATTCAATTTAAACGTAATATTATATTATAAAATAAAGAGGGATTAACTGAAATTACATGCATTATCTGGATATGCAGTTGCATATGCAGAAAAAACTCTGACTCATTAATTTAAATGCTTATGTTTGAACAAGGTCCAGAGTCTACTAGTTGTGTTTACATGATGGGAGCTTGAGATAGCTCATGAATCACAAATGGCAAACAAGTCAGTGTCCTGAATAGAATGCCACACTCATTTTCATATTTCTTCCTTATATGTGAAAAGGAACCTCATGGTGTTGTCTACAACTATAATCATGTGAACTTTACTGATTTCTAAATAAATAACAACCTGATTGTTAATGTGCTTAAAATCCTTTTAGCTTGGTGCTTTGTTGTGTGTGTGTGTGTGTGAGTGTGTGCGTGTGTAAAGAGGACAGTTCAAATACTTTATAGATTTTAAAATACAAAAAACACTGCACAAAGTTTGTTACTTTTCATTTTCAATAATAAAGCAAATTGTAATATTTACTGATACTGAAAAAAGTATTGTAGATAGGTGAGAAGGTAAATCTCTATAAACCATAATTTTTTTTTGAGATTTTTGACTTTTATACATCAGACGTCAGAAGCAAAAACAATGTAGAAAATTAGAACTGAATAATGATGTAAATGAAAGTAAACAGGGAGAGTTCACGCAGCCATAACACATGTGCATGTCTCACTCTGGTATTTTCTTTCTTCCAACTTCCTAAACTTAATCTAGCTGTGATGTACATGAAACAGAGAATCATATGCAGGAGCGAAACATGATGGAGGAAGCACTGCAGAATGTAGGACATATACTGAATAGAAAGAATTCATTCACAAATGAAGGCAAATGAATGAAGGAATTCTGGAAAACAATCTTGGACTGATTCTGAACCCACCGCTCACCTTACGAATTGGAAATCAAATCAAAATTTGAAAACCTAAATTTTGCATTGGCAAATTTGGTGGGAAAATGAAGAAAGACTACTGGAAATATATAAAGATAAATGCCAGTTAAGTTACAAGAGAAGAAAGTCAATTGTGTACATTTTAGCCAAATCAGAATTATGAATTATTTAGTAAATAATCTTATATTTATTTTGTTTAAATTGTACAGTATGAGAGAAGAAGACAAAGTAATAGGTTGCACACAGAGAAGGAAAATTAAGATTTCTTACATATTATGTAAGAATACTGTAATAGTTTTAATTAAAAAAAAACCAGATGTGTGTATGCATGTATGTATGCACACATACACACACACACATACATACATACATACATACATACATACGTACATACATCAAAACACACATACACCCACCCCCACCCCCAAATACTTGAATTGGGTCATATATTGTTTTAGGTTACCGGGAGTCACTATAAGAGACATTTATATTATATGGGTATCAACAAAACTTGATAAAATATGTATGTAGACCTAAGAGGCGGCATCAGCTTGCAATTCATATATCCTTATCTACTAAGTAGCCATTCCCTATTACACTGTCAGATAAACACACTTTAGATATAATTTTTACCTCTTTAATTTTTTAACTGATAGCTAATGAGGAGTTTGAGAAGTAGAACTAGCAGTAAGACCAGCAAGCTTTATAACAATAGTGCCAACTTATTTTTAGCTATAATTATTTACTAAAAAACAGTGAATCTAGTCCATATTACTTGAAATTGCCATGTTTCCCCGAAAATAAGACAGGGTCTTATTTTCTTTTGCCCCACGAAATATGACCTTGGGCTTATTATAGGTGAGGGCTTAATATTTTCTGGGGAAGGTGAGAAGTGAGGCGCGCCTTTTACCTTTCCAGCTCTGTCGTGTTCCTTGGCATTGTGCTAAGGGAGGTGGCTGATAAAAAACCCCTTCTCGCGAGTTCACTCAAACTTCTTGAAATCACGAGAAGGGTTTTTTTAAACCAGGGGCTTCCCTGAACACAATGGCGAGGAACATGATGGAGCTGGAAAGGTAAGAGGCACACCTTGTGGCCCAACACCGCCCACCTCGCCCCAATGGTAAAGGCAGCCTGCCTGGTTCCCTTCCCTGCCATCTCTTTAGCAAGGGGTGGCAGGTAGGGGGGGAAGCGAGGCACGCCTCTTACCTTTCCAGGTCCGTTGCATTTCTCACCCTTTCGTCCATTGAATCACCTTGTAAAAAAAACTTCATGAGTTCAACTTACAAGGTTTTTTTTTACAAGGGGATTCAATGGGCGAAAGGACAAGGAATGCAACGGAGCTGGACAGGTAAGAGGCGCCCTCGTGGCCCAACACCGCCCACCTCACCCCAATGGTAAAGGCAGCCTGCCTGGTTCCCTTCCCTGCCGTTCCTTTAGCAAGGGATGGCAGGTGGGGGGAGGGGGAGAAGCGAGGCGCACTTCTTACCTTTCCAGGTCCATTGCATTCCTCGTTCTTTTGCCCATTGAATCCCCTTGTAAAAAAACCCTCATGAGTTCAACTCATGAGGCAATGATTCAATGGGCAAAAGGGCAAGGAATGCAGCAGAGCTGTCAGTCTCTGGTAGCGCTAGGACGTGCATCTCGCTTCTCCCTCCCCCACCTGCCACCCCTCGCTAAAGGAACGGTGGGGAAGGGAACCAGGCAGGCTGCCTTTACCATTGGGGTGGGCGGTATATTTTTGCATGAGAAGGAACAGGCGGGAGGGGGTGATCACATTGCTGCCCTGCCGCTGTTTTTGAGGCGGGCTCTTTTTGCGCGGGACGGAAGGGCGGGGGGGTGGAAGCACTTTGCTTTGCCTGTCATTTTTGCGGCGAGCCCTCTTTTGGCCCCGCAAGCTGTACCGGTAGGTGGTACAGTGTTAATGGCAGGGGGACTGGTTGCGCATGCGCTTAGTTGGGGGCGGGCGGATTTTGGGGGGGAGGGCTTATTATGGTGCATGCTCTGAAAAGCCCAATTGGGCTTATTAGCAGGGCATGTCTTATTTTCAGGGAAACACGGTATGCTTCCTTGGACTTTTTCTTTATAAATATGACAAGTTGGTTTAATATATCAAAGGACCAGAATAGAAATCATAAGTCCATGAGTTCTAGTGTGTAGGGAGAGAGAGAGAGAGATAAAGAGATAGAGAGTTAGAGATATAGAGAGACACCAAGGAATGAACTATGTGACCTTTTATTATAGAAGGTTAAGACAAAAGATGATTGGACTAGATGCTCTGTAAGGTCCTTTTAACATATACATTCTCTAATTTGATGAAAAACAACATCTCTGTAATTCAGTAATATTTTTTGCCAGGATGTGAATTTATAGAATTGCAGTCCTAGTTTTATAGTTAATTATTACCTGGAAAAAATAGTAATTCTTTTTGGGCAATAAACTTGCCATACCTGCTCGCCTAGCTTCCCTAGTGTATGATACATAATGTCACACGATCAGTTGTTTGGGAACAGATAATTAGTTCATTTTTGTTTGGAAGAAATGAAATTGTGACAGGATGCCATTAAACCATTACTTATAGACCAAAGACTGTTTTTATGATGCATCAGAATTTACTGAGCTTGTGTCATCTATTCAGGATAGTATAACTTATCAAGGCAGATAAACACATTCAGGAGACTTGTGTGTGTTTGTGTGTGTGTGTGTGTGTATTCTTTTTACAACCCTGTAATCCCTTGCTCCGGAGTGGAGTCAAGGCGACTGAATGGAGCTGATTGTTTATTAGCTGGATGTCCTTCCTGTCACCTAACTTTAAACTCTCAACCTTCCAAGTAGGAGGCGATCATCTTCACCTCTAGGCCACCACATCACTACATACATATTAAATGAAATAATGATGAAATGTATTTTAGGAACTGTCAACTTAAAACCAAGAACAAAAAAAATGCCATTATACAAATGTGTAAAGATACAGAATTCAATCCTCATTTGATTCAAATTAATAAATTAATTCAATAAATTGAATCAATTCAGGGGAAAAAGTGCTTTGTGTAAAATCCTGTCCCAAGCCCCAATTGGGTTTGAAACTTTCAAAATCAATTTGGAAGTCTATATTTTATTTCTACATTTCAAAAGAAATTCCAATTGCCTTCTGAATATCCTTCAAATGTCAAGAATAAAAGATGGTTTAGAAGTACCCCAAAAGTAAACCAATTCAATTATTTTAGAACTCATATATTGCATCTTATAATCCTAAACGCAAAACACATAATTATTATTTAAGACTTGCATGTCCAACTGTCTTATGGACACAATTCTGGGTGGCTCACAAAAATACCAATAAACCCCCAAAAGAAATAATAAAACCCAGCACATAAATATGTAATATTTTTATTTTTATGATATACAAGAATTCGGAATGTATTTTGCTTTGTTCATACATCATTCAAGTAAAGCAACAATATTTGGTCCATAAAAGGATATGGAAATTCATAGCATCTCTAAAAATGTTCCATGAATTTAGCATTTCTGTAGGATGGATCTTCCAATGGTATTGATGGACAGAGGCGCAAGCCATTCATTTTGCATTGTTGCTGTGATAGTATTTGCAGATATTTTTTTTTGCCAGACCTTCTTCATCCAGGTATTTTTCACTACTATAAGGATAAGGAAATGTTTTGGACATTCCTAGTTCTCTGCAATAGTTCTTTAGTCATATTTTTTATACTTTTTGTTATATAATTCTGGTATTTTGAACAAGTAGCTGTGTGACTTTCCCACTAAGAAATATATGCTTTAAAGGCAGCCATTCCACATAGCCCCTATCATGTCAATTTGCTTTTCCAAATCCATGAGTTTTCCTTCCATGAGACATGGTACTGCAGCACATTCCACAAAGAGGCTTTTGGGACTTAAGACATTCCTGAATGCATGGTATGAAAAATATATGATCACAAGGACTTCATACCTGCACAGGACATATAAACATATCCAGGCACACTGCATAAGTGAGGCACTTAAAGTAAGTAGACTGTTTCTTAACTCATCAGCCCAACCTAAATTAACAGCAAACTCCAAAATGAAGTTTAACTATTATATTTGAAATATCCAAAGACTGAACATATATCTTTACCATTAAAATGCAAATTTTAATACAATAACAAATTATTCTTTTTTTGAATATTTTTATTTTTTCATTTTCATACACTCACATGTATACTGTGCATAGCCAACACCATACAGTATTAAACAATAATTGCAGCAATTACTCTTGTCAACAATACCCCAGAAAATAGAAACCCAATATACTTCTTCCACTCTCCATACACCTCTTTCTTCCACCCCCTCCAATTTTCTATCTCCCTCCCTCTACCCTACTTCCCCTCCCCCTCTACCACTCCTCTCTCCAGATCCACTCCCCCCCTTCCTTCTCCCCTTCCCTCCCACCCTCTCTCCCATCCCTCTCTGCCCATCTTTCTTCTTTCCCACTCCTCCTCCCCTTGGTGTATTTCCACTATATGTCAATGTACTTGGCTTATCCTATTTTTAAAGAGAGATTAAAGAAAAACAGTATACATGTGAAGTCACATTACATTGAGATCTAACACATCGTATCTAACCTAATATATATCCCTCCCTCCCCCCTGACCCCCCCACCTCCTCCCCCCCCGACTGCCCAGAACCCGTACACGGTATAGATTTTTAACAAACACAGTCTAAAGTATATTGAGGGGGGAAAAAGAAATAAAAAAAGTTAATAACATCTCTACATTGATCTTAGCTTCTTCTTGCTAAGCTAACTTTGAACAATTTAAATCATTCCTGATCTTAAGCATAGGCTATCTGGAATTTCTTAGTCCCGTTATTTGTTTTGTATATAGTCAATCCATTTTTTCCAGTCTCGTTTATATCTCTCATTTAAGTGATCTTTAAGATATGCTGATATTTTAGCCATCTCGGCTAAATAAAAATTTTCAAATAAAAATTTATGCAGATTTATGCAGAGATCAGTTTACGATCTAGCTCAAAATAATCTCACCAAACTTTCCCTTCTAGTAGGATTTAAGCAGTGTGGATCATTCCACATATTCAAATAGTAATTTACACAAGAATCAATTTGCATTCTGTCTCAAAATAATCTCACCAAGCTTTCCCTTCTAATAGAGTTTAAACAATGTAGATCATTCTGCGTGAATTTTACCCTCGTCCCTTGCTTCTCTGATATTTACCACTACTTCCTGTAGTCACTCCAAATAATCTTTCTTAACCTTATTTTCGGATAATAATTTACACAAGAGTCAGTTTGCCTTTTAACTCGAAATAATCTGATCAGGCTTTCGCTACCTCTCCACCTACCCCGCGTTACCCAGCTCCCTTCCTCCCAAACCAAAGTTCAGTGAAGTTACCATCTCCACTCTCTTCACTTTAAAGTCCTGGACAATTTAAATTAAAGTTCAAACATATAAGTCCCGTGAAATATGTGTTCAGCATCCGCTCCACGCAGTTCAGTCCCAATATCACACCACCAGTATCCAATTCCGCTTTTTCTACCGGAGAGAGACCGCAAACCCCCATTCAATCCACAACTTTGACAAATATTTTGGAATGTCTAATAGGAAAACATCGTAGTCTAGAGACTGAATGTCTTGCAAATTGTTGGGTCTAGACAGGATTACCGTATCTTAAACCAGACAAATATTTTGAAGACATAGTTAATTCCTCGATCTCCGCTCTTCTGCTTCTCCGGAAGGGGGAGAGCTACACCCTCCGTCTTGCAACCATGTGGTCTGCTGCTTGCCTTCTCCTTCGCCTTGTCTTTCCTCTTTTCCGAGTGAGTCAGGAAGTCCCGCCTTCAAAGTCTTATAGTAGAAATCTCGAGCTTCCGAAACAGAATTGAGACGAAATCTTTGATTCTCAAATGTGACCGTGATGCCAGCTGGCGATTCCCATTTATACTGTATCTGGTGGTTTCTAAGCTCTTCAGTTAGGAAAGTATAGTCTCTTCTTGCTTTTAACATCTGGGATGGTATTTCTTTGAAGACAATCAAATCCTGCCCATCAACTCGCAACCTATTATTGTAAAACTTTTGTGTGATCGCATTTCTGGATTCTTTTGTGGAGAAATATATGATTATGTCCCTCGGGAGCTGTCGCTGTTCTGCTACCAACGAATTCTGGCGATAGATTTTTCGAATCTGCCAATCAAAATTAAATCCCGGGCTTCCCACCGCATGGCTGAAGGCCTCAACAAAAGTCTGTTTCAAATTCTCTCGCTCCTTTTCGCGCAATCCTCTGACTCTTATTGCAAATGCCTTCCTGTTAAAATTTATCATAACGAGCTGTTCTTGAGTATCTCTAATTTTTTGTTGTAGTGTTTGGATGTTAGTAGTCAAATTAGAGTTAGCCTCCTCCAAGCTTTCCAATTTATTCTCCATTTCAGCGGTGTAATCTGTCAGAGCAGACATGGCTTCAAACGTATCCGCCTTCATTTGGGCAATCTTAATCTCTAGATTATCATATAACTCCAATACAAATTCTTTAATTTCCTGTTTAAAGTCATTAAGCATTTGAGAAAGAAATTCCTGTGTTAAGAAATCCCCAGTAGAGGGCGTAGGAGACAAGGGCAGCGATTTTGTAGCAGATTCTTTAAGCACATTCGTAGAAAGACGCTTCGGCTTTGACCTGGGAGCCATTATAAGTAAAAGCTAAAGATAAACAAATAAACAGCGTTCTCGCTCCCCTCAATTTCCAAAAAAAAAATTCTTTATAGATTTTGGGTAGTTAATGAGGAATAGTCTCCAGGAAGGTAGAGCCGGCTAAGTACATCCCCTATCAGTCACCAACGGAGAAAAATCGCCATTTTGTAGCACGTTTGAACAAAGAAGCCTCTAGGACAAACGAGGCTGGTGTTTAAGATAGTAATAAAAGTAAAACCTCTCAGGGGTGGGACCCGCTCGTATTAATCATAAATAACTTCAAACAACTTTGCTTTGTCCTGAGGGGGGAGTCTCCTGTCTGGAGCTGCAAAAAAGGCAGCTGAGAAGAACTGGCTGGAGATAAGAGCTCAGCTAACGCTGGATCTAATCTCCGTCCACAGCCAAAAAAAAAAAAAGGCTGTGAACTACGAATAGACCCTAGCCACTGAGCTTCTCCCTGCCCCTTTCTTGCCAAAAAGTGGTGATATCTTTGATCTTATTTAGATATACAGACCAGATCTCTGAGAGGAGCTCCGTTGAGCCCCTTTCGGCGACAGACTCCACCCCCGGAAGTCTGACTGTAAATTTTTATAGTAAGTCGCTGTCAAACCATCTGTACCTGGTGCCTTCCCTGACTTTAACTGCTTAATTACCTGTAAAATTTCCCCCGAGGTTATTGGTTGGTTCAATTTTTGCCTGTGCTCTTCTTTAACTAAGGGTATTTTACCTTTGTCTAAGTATTTGTCTATATCTAAACCATTAATTTTATCCCTCTTATACAACTCTGTAAAAAATTTCCGAAATACCTTTTGAATCTCATCCTGTTGAAACACCTCCTTCCCTCTGTAAGTCAGTTTAGATATATTTCGAGTTTTCCTTTTTTTTCCTAATCTGATAAGCTAACTATCTGCCAGGTTTATTTGTGTTACAAAAAGTATTGTGTTTAGCGTATAACAAACTAGTGGCTACCTGGTCGGAGATCAACATGTCAAATTGAGATTTTAATATGGTGATTGCTTCCTTAACCTTTGTATCGCCTGGATTCATTGTTAACTCCAGCTCTTTCCTCTTAATTTCCTCTTCCAATTCTGTTCGTTTTACCCCTTGTTTATGTCTATGTGATTTATTTATATTTATCAGTACTCCTCTCATATACGCTTTGCTTGCATCCCATACGAATTCCATAGGTGTACCCTTATTCATATTAAAAACAAAGTATTCGGTTAACAATTTTTTACAATCATTGATATACTTTTCATATCTAAATAAGTTTTCATTCAATCTCCAAGACCTTCTTGCCTGTACCACCCTTCCCAATTCCATCCAAACTGAGTTATGATCCGAAAGGACCCTAGCCGCAATCTTTGTCTTCTTCACCCTAGAAAGTAAATAATTAGTGATTAGTATGAAATCAATCCTAGAAAGGGATTGATGTCTATCAGAAAAGAAAGTGAAATCATATTCCTCTGTGTTTCTTTCTTGCCAAATATCTCTCAGTTCAAAGTCATCCATCATATCAAAAAAGGATTTAGGTAGCTTTGCTCGCATCTTGGTGTTTTGGCGAGAAATCTTCTTATCTCTCTTAGTGTCTATAACCCCATTCCAGTCACTCAGTAGTATACAAGACCTATAGTCCCACTGTACTAATTTGGCATGAAGATTTCTATAGAATCCGTCTTGCTGTTGATTAGGGGCATAAATTCCCAAAAGTAATGTCTTTTTCCCTTCTAGGATTAGATCTAACGCGATGTATCTTCCAAAGGGATCTGCTTCAATTAATTCAGCTTTCATATCTTTTCTTAAGTATACAACTATACCATTTTTCTTTTCCATAGCAGAAGCTACAAAATGTTGACCAAGTTTTGAATTAATCAGATATTTTTGATCAGTTGATTTGATATGAGTTTCTTGCAAACAAATTATGTCATTCTTGAACTGTTTAAGATAGTGAAATATTTTCTTTCTCTTCTGTGGAGAATTCAATCCATTGACATTCCATGTTAAAATCTTAGTTGTCATCTCTGGTTACCTGAAGCTTTTTTAGAGCTTCCTGCATGGCCTGTTTAATCTTTGGCCTAGCTCCTCCCACTGCTTCTGTACTTGTTGCTGTAGCTCCTTAATCGATGGCCGGTGATTGTTGAAGTTGTTGCCTTTTAGCTTGTTTCTCCATTCGTCTAGTAATCATACGGCTAGATCTTTGTTCCATAACACCTTGCGCTTCTAGGGGAGAAAGATGCTCCATCTTATCTGGTAGTTGTGTAGTTTGCTGTCTGTCCTGTCCTTCTTGTGGTCTTTCTACAGGTCCAGATGATGCAGGATGTCCAGCCATCAAAATATTATGGTAAAAATCTCGAGCTTTCCATACTGAGTTGAGATGATATCTTTGTCTATCAAATGTAAATATAATACCAAATGGTGCGTCCCATCTGTACTGTATCTGACGGTTTCTAAGTTCTTCGACTAAAAAAGTGTAATCTCTCCTGGCTCTTAGCATTTGAGGTGGTATCTCTTTCAAAACAGTCAGATCGTGACCCCCAATTTGGAGCTTAGTATTATAAGACTCTTGCAATATTGTGTTTCTGAGCTCTCTTGTAGCAAAATATATAACAATGTCTCGAGGAAGCTGCTTCTGCTTTGCAATCCACAAATTAACGCGGTAAATTTTGTCAATTTGCCAGTCAAACTTAGCCCCCGATCTTCCCACCAGACAGTCAAAAGCTTCTGAAAGAATCTGTTTCAAATTCTCCTGTTTCTCTTCACGCAACCCCCTTACTCTTAATGCCAGTTTCATTTGCCTGTATCATAATAATTTCTTTCTCAGCATTTTCAACTTTTTGTTACACCACCTCTGTTTTCGCAGTCAAGTTGGTATTAGCTTCAGTAAGATCCTCTAGACTATCTTCAATTCCAGAAACATGTTCTGTCAATACAGTTACCAGCCCCAGCATATCATCCTTAATCTTAACAACGCTGGCATCAATCTAATCATACAGCTCCTCTTTAAGTTCTTTTATCTCCTCTTTTATCTCCTGTTTTATCTCCTCTTTAAAGACTTTAAGTTTATCTTCCACTTTAATTGTCAGGGTGTTGATAACCTCACTCATTTCCCTCATGAATAATTCTTTCGTTAGCAAATCGCCAGCAGGGGGCATGGAGAGCGGAGGCTGCAACTTTGTACTAGGTATTGGAGATGTGCTTCTGGGGGGGGGGGTTCAAAGTAGGATTTGGTTTTGAAGCCATTCCAAGTTTTATCTTCAAGCAATTAATAAAACTCTACTGGCCCACTGTACAGCTGAGGAAAGAGGTACTGAATCTCCCCCTTTATTTTGGAGTTTTGAGGCTCATTCTAACTTTATAAGAAGTTTCAGTAAATAAGCATCGTAACGAGACAATTCAGCATATTCATCGCCATTTTAAGCTTCTCTATATTAGAGATATATATTAGCAAGATTGATAAAAGACAGTCTTATAAAGTGAAACTAATTAGTAAAAATCTGCTGGCCAGCTATGAGGCAAAGTGATGATTCACTCCCTTCCTTTGAAGTTTTATAGCTGTTCTTCACAAGAAGATTAGAAAGGTAAACATTGTTACGGAGAATTCATCATCGCCATTTTAAAAGCAAAATTAATGAAGGAAGATCTTGTAAAAATGAAGCTAGGATTTAAATAAACAAATGAAGTTCTCGCATACGAACTCTGTTTGTATTAAAATCAAATAGTTCAAATATTGTTCTAAGTGGGAGGATTCTTACTTCGAGCTGCAAAAAGCAGCTGGAGATTCCGGCACGGAGATGATTCTGCTTCGGCTGCCCCCCCTCTCTTCGCAGACAGAAAAACTGCAAAGATCAAAAGGGCACTTTGCCCAGCTGGACCTCTCTCCTTCCCTTCTCTGTTAAGCTGCTACCATCAGCAAGATCCCGCCCAGGAAGTCAATAACAAATAACAAATTATTCTTAAAGCTACCTTTGACCCCATATATTCCTGGAATTATGCATACAGGAATAATAGTGCAAGTTAATCTATAAATAAAAGTGGTTATCATAGTTAAATAAATACATGTGCTTTTGATTATAATCTCACTAAAGAACGAAGCATGTCTTCCTGTTTGATTTATGTCTGAATTTGAAACAAGTTGTTTACTTATTTCACATGTGTCCTGTATTGTAATTCAACACTACTTCCTTTAAAGTTTCTTGCTGACATTTTGATTCTATTCTGTCACTACCTATAAATGTACTTCGCTCATTAGGTAATTAAGTTAATTACTAAGGTGAGAGGCATCTTCAAATATTTAGGGACATTTGCATTATCACACTGCTGCATTAGAATGCAAGTCGCTTAGGCAACTAAAAAATATTATCTTTACTAAGGCCTAAGACATTTTAACTATTATTATCATCATCACCATCAGGGTCTACATTGGATCTGAAAGTCTCTGGAAAAAGAAATTAGGAAACTTAGAATAAAACTGATTTTTCTTAACAGGGAGATGATGAGGCTTTCTATAGAGACTTTGCATTGATTGTGACAAAAATTCTCCTAATACTATTTTATTATAAAAGGGAAAAAATAGTTACATAACTCTGGCTCACTGGATGGACCTATAGAACATGAGAAAATATGTACCAACTTAAATACAGTTGGTATTGTTACTTGAACCTACAAAGGTTTTCCCAGTTCTATCAAATTGCTCTATTAATATGCACTGGTTTACTTAAATAGTTTTTATTAAACAGTTTTCTTCATTTTATATCACAGTTTCAATTTTTACAGAGCTCTGATATCATTATATCTCCTAAGTACATACAAATTGTTTTCCTTGTTCTTCCTCTTTCCTTTTATTCTATACAATGTTACACTATTTGGTTACACACACACACACATATCCCTTTTTGTCACTTCTTAATTTACATCTTTACATTCTTATTCTTTGCTTCTATTCTCTAACCAGTTATACCATGTGTCCCAAATCAGATAATATTCCATTTCTCCTCTTTCTTTTATTTCCATTGTTAGCCTATCCATGTCCGCACATTCTAACACTTTTTTAATCACCATTTCTTCAGAGGGGGTACTATAGTTTTTCCAGTTTTCTGCGTTGTGTTGTTATTATGTGTAATATGATATATTGATTTTTTTACTATAGTTTCCTCTTAATATACCTAATAGGAATAGTTCCGGTTTTGGGTCTATTTATTGTTTAGTAATTTCTCCTAACACTATTTTATTATAAAAGAAAAAAATAACTCTGGCTCATTGGATGGACCTATAGAACATGAGATAACTCTCTCTCTCTCTTTCTCTCTCTCTCTCTCTCTATGAAAAAGGGACAAACAAAAGTATTTTGGTTACTCGACTGATATGAAAACAGTAGAATGAAGAATGCCTTGTCTTTTTTCACTACTATTGTGACATAAAACAAGTTATAGTCACTGTAAAAAGTAGTTGACTGCATAATTCATGGCATATAATGCATCTTTCACATCCATCAACAGGAATATCCAAAACAATGATATCTGAATAGCTAAGTAGTTTAATTATGATTCAAGTTTTGTCATTTGTTGGTTGTTTTGCAAATGACATATGCATGTGACAGATATTAAAAACGTGGACTGAAGAGAAGACAACTATTTTTTCCCCTAGGAAATGAATTTTCCATTACTCTAAACAACCAGTAGCATCCATGAAGAACTGACTAACTCTTTGGAAACTTCTAGTGGCAGGAGACTACTCACTATGTCACAATGTGGCAATGTCACAAATATTAAGAATAAGACAATGAACAAGTCTGTTATAAATTATTTAGGTAGCAGAAGGAAGTAGAACTCATATCAATATGTCCTATGTAAAGTTTCACAAGTAAAATCTTGATTCTAAATATGGCAAAGACTGAGTGGACTGCTCTAACAAATATATATCACTCTATTCCAGCACTGCTTAAATTTTCAATATTTAGCCTTTCCAGGCCACAATCTGCAACATGTCTCTCAGACATTTCACAAAAATAGCCTTATATAAAATCAACTATTATCTAATGGACAACATGCTATGCTTTCATATGACTCCATGATTTAAAAGAGCTTTTTACTCTATCAAAAAGTATGGAAGAAAAGTCAATTAAAAAAATATTGTCAGGGACAGGTTAGGTACAGACCATATCAATTTCTGGGGGATGCAGCTCCAAGGAACAGGTCACTATTTATCACTATGAAAAACAGGCAATTCCTGATGGTTTCATACCATGTGAGGCTTTAGAGACAATGACCAGCATCTTGAATATACCCAGAAGACAATATTGTGGCAAACTTAGTATTTACTTTAACATTTAGTAAATACTTGAGTGCTTACTTATATACTGTAAATACTTATTTTTACATTTATATAAATGTATGTTGTTACACTGGAGTCATTACATTTTTGAGGAAATGTACACAGGATATTTTCAGTGAGTTAGTGTAATTAGATCTCTTGGTCCATTTTTGTTTCTGAGCATTTTACATACCTCTAAGACTTTATAAGCCGCTCTTCCAAATAAAATTTCATTGCAGATGACAAAGCACTCTAAAACCATAATCAAATAAAATTGCACTGTGAAACACAACCTTTAAAAGTTTCAAAATATGCATTAAATCAGAGTTCCTGTATCATTCTATGACATAGTGTGTTGAATCATACTATGAAGAAAAGACCTGTGATTACATATCTTAAGACAGTAAGGCAATTTGTTTTAGCTAAGTCTATTATGTCAAGTTAACTAATATACCAAGGAGAAAAGTATTTAAAGCAGTCATTTTACCAAAAAGAGTTTTCTTTGTATCCGATCTTTTTTGCTCTCTAAATAAACCCAATTCCAAACTTCTTATGCTTTTAAACAACTACCAGTGGGCTTCAAAAATTTCAGCAACGGGTTCTCTGCCCAGTTGCAGGGTAGGCATGGCCATGGTGGGCAGGGCCTAGTCGGCCTGCTGCACCACGGTGGGGTGGGAGTTTTCACCTTCCCCAGGCTCTGGAAGCCCTCTGGAACTTCTGGGAGGCCCGTTTTTCCCTGTCCCAAACCTTTGCATGGTCCCTGCACTTACCTCGCATCCAAAAAGGGCCATGTGGAGACTTCTGGGAGGGGAGGGATGGGAGGGGCCAACCAGGGATGGGATTTGGAGGTTCTCTGAACTTGCCATAACATTAGCGAAGAGTTCTCCCGAAGCCAGGAGAATCCATAGCAGCCCATCACTGTACCAGCTTCATTTATCAAAGTTTTTTCTTAATATGGTTATTATTTAGAGTATGAGAACATAACACAGAAGAGCAGTAAACACAGTATATACAGAATCCCTGTAATTATAGGTAAAGTATAGGTAAAATTCTATGGGGTATGGCAGTCACCTAACTGGATATCCAATTCAGCTATCCAGTGTTACTTTATGCTGATTAATACAGTTTTGATCATCCATCTGACAGAAAGGTGGAGATTCTGTCTAGCCAGCCCTTTGCGCCCTGGTGCTATTCATTTCAATAAATGCACCTAAGAGAGATTCTGTAAAAGTGAAGTTAGAAGGAGAAACCCATCAGAAACAGAAAATCAAGTTTCGGTACAAAGGGAGCCAAGGAGGGACTTGGAAATGACCTGAGAGAGAGACCAGAAGCTTATGGACTTTGAGTTTTTTAAAAATTAAACAATTTATGTTTTTATGGTTAGGTAGATAGATCATAACAAGAAAACTACGATGTAACTTTAGAGAGACATTAAAACATAATTGGACATAGTTGCTGTAAATGATATCAGAAGCCACTTATTTATACCTATATTCTTTTTTAAATATCTTTCCCTTTATCCCTACTTTCTTGTACCTTTTTTTGTCTTCTTGCAATATTAGCTATCTCATATGTATATATACAGAGGAAATGACCCCAGAGGGCGCTTCCTTGAATACCAAAAGCTGTTGCGTCAGCTCGTGGTTCTCTGCGAACAGCAGCGCTTCCTCTGGTTCGCACGCAACTCCTTTACGCCCAGGTGAAGCAGTTCCATTGCCTACGACTTTCCAAGAAATGCGAGCATCTTCCGCCCATCACAACCACCACCACCACCACCACCAATGAGTTCTGAGGGCTCCGACCGGCGGGCAGCCCCTCCCGACCCCTCTTCTTCCTCGGGCCGCTCTTCTCCCCGCCCACTCCAGGGTTCTTGCCGCAGCTGCAGGGAGCCAAACCCCGCCCCTTTCGTCCCCGCGTGCAACCGGCTGACTGGCGAATGAGACTCGGCGTCCTCCCGGCAAGCCCATTGTCTGCATTGAGGCGCCGGCGGGAAGCGCGAGAGGAGCGAAGCCAGCAGCGTCGGCGACCTTGCCCGCGAGACGCGCCCGGGCGCTGACTTACACCCAGAGCAAGCAGAAGCCCCGCAGGAAGAAGCTGCGCTCTGGCGCGATGCGGAGCGCCGACAGCCATTCTGCTGAGAAACGGAACCAAGGAGTAGCCCCGGCTCGGGACCTCTGCAGCTCCTGAAAGGAGAAAGAGGCTAGGCCGCCTCCGAAGACTTCCAAGTTTGCCCTGACAGGAGGACCTTTACTACCTCTCTTCCCCACCTATGGAGACTTTGAGCGCCGTGCGGGCTAAAGTAGGAGCCAGAAGTCCTATGGGCTGCGAGGCGGCAGGGACCGGCGAACCCCAACCCATTTGTTCTTCGGGTCCAGCTAGCCGAGGCTCTCCCGCGCCGCCGGCCTCGGATTCCCCCGCTCATAGACTTGAAGACCTGGAGACCTTGGCTACTGTGGGTGAGTAAGGCTGGCCTTATAGCCAATGAAAAACAAAGAACGCGGGAGTGGAACGTAGTCTAGCCTCCCCCTTCCCAAAGCCCCTTTGCGCGCGCCGCTCCGTGACCACCCACTCGGTTGGCGAGACTTGGCTGACTTGAAAGGGAATTCCCCCCCCCCCCCTTCTTTCCCCTGCGGGTCAAGGAGGGTCGAGGCTTCTCAGTTCAGGAGGCTGCACTCTGTTGAGCAGGTGTGGTGCAAGAGAGTCGTGGGGCGTCCTTTCGGCTTGGAAGTCATGAACTGAGAGTCAAGGCAACAGGAGAGCTTGTTGTCAGTGCTCTTCTTCCCCTGGGCACAGCCCCAAAGGATGTTGCCAGCTGTGCCATCCCTGTGAAAATGCAGTCTCACTCTTCGTTTGGTTTGTCAACTTTCCTATCTCTCCGGCACTCCTGGCAGCAATTGCTTTTTGACATCTAGGTTTTCTTTTGCTTAAGTGTCACTTCTTCCTGTATTTTGATCCAGGTAGGTTCTTGCAACTGGTTTTTATCGGGCAAAGTGGAGTGAGTTTTACTGATGTCAGTTGAAAAGCTAGCAGTTCTCACTGTACTTTCAGAACTTCTAAGCACAATATGAAACAAGTCTGATAATCTCTCTCTTTCTTTATGTAAATAAATGATTCTGATTCCGTCTCTCCGTGTTCGCATAAATTTAAACCAGTTTGTAAACAGTGTGCAGTTCTGTTTATCTGACACTACAAAAAATTGCTGAGTTTTCAGCCTTTAAAGTTTTAATTGTTATGCGCCACCCAGAGTCCCCTTTGGGGGAGATGAGTGGTTATATAAATTGGATTAACAAAAATAATTTACACACCTTTTTATTTTGAGTCCTAGCAATATCCGTGGGGGTTCAGCCCAACACAAGTAGTTACATTAATCATAGCTTTATGCTGTAGAGAATTTAGATGGTTTTCCAAACATTGTATATGAAGTAGTTGTGTTAAGTTATAATACATTCAGAGAGCTTCCAGAATACGTGAAGAATATGGAATACAGGTAGTCCACTACTTAATCATTTGTTTAGTGACCATTTGAAAATGGAAGAAAATGATTTACAATCAGTTTTGCACTTACAATCAATCCTCACACTTAAGAACCATCACAGCATTGTCATGGTCACATGATCAAAATTGGCAGCCAGTTTGAATTTACAAAAGTTGCAGCATCCCAATGTGATCACCCAGCTGACTACTGACAAGCAAAGTCAATGAGGGGGAGTGGGATTCACTTAAGGAATGCATGTTCATTTAGTTGCAGTGATTTGCTTAACAACTGTGGCAAAAAAGTCACTAAAACAGGTGTGTCTCAGTTAAATAACCACCTTTCTTAGCAACACACATTCGGCTCACAATTGCTGTCATAAGTTGAGAACTACCTGTAAATGCTTTTACAAAATGTCCATAAATTCCATCCTAGATCCTGTTAATATTAAACACTGTTTGCAACTGTGGGTGTGTTCTTCCGTTCAGCTGCTCAAGTTTCAATGTGTCTTCAGCACTTAAGCATTGCTCACGTAATAAGCTGGAATATATCCTACATTCCTTTCAAAATGCAGATAATGCATGAAATTTGAAATAGATCTAGTGACAGTAGTAGGTCTTTTATTTGTACATAGCCTTTCCCAACTTTCCTCTCTTGACAGATGTTTACTTGCAATCTGCATAAATAGTGTTAGCAAATTTGGGGTGTAATGAAAAGAGGAAACAGAAAGCATGAAAACGTTGCCATACAACAGTAAATAAATCTAAGGTAAAATATGTACTGGAAAGGCTCTTATGAAAATAAACTTTTTTGTTAAATGCACTGAATCTGCACCCAGATTCAGATGTTTATCAGTTTGGAATTCACTGTTAGAAATTCCATTGTAGACTTCCAGTTATGAATAGAAATGTTTGTATTTATTGGTTATATTTACTGGATATAGTTTGGTGATACATCCAACTTGTTTAGTGTTGATTGATATTTTTGCACATTTGTTATACAAATCAGCCTTATATTAATAACTAATTTGTTTGTCTTGAGAAGGAACATATATACAGGAACATATATACAGGTTTCTAATAATATCAGCATAGAAGGAACTGATTTCTCCATCTCTCCTCTTTCTGCCTACAAAACAATTACCTTACAAATATTTTCATCCATAGTCTAGTATCTTGTAACCCTGATTCAGTTGGAAGTAAGAAATTCTTCTCTTTATGTAGTCAGTTTGAATATGTAAATACCATTGGGTTTTTTTTAGGATAATGCCCTGGACTTGCCTTAATTTGAAGCTGGTTTACATGTGCTGATTTCATCTGCACCTGCTAGTACTGCCTACAAGTGGGTGTAGTGATAGTTATCCATACCTTGGTGATCATAGCTCAGATATGCTAATAGGACTATGACTAATCCTAATCCTAAAGAAGCCAGAGAATGAGAGGGATGTCCTGTTTCTTATTTATTAATGGATTAAATATGTGGCACATGTTAACAATATTTACTAAGCAGCTTCTTAGATGCATGTATACATGGACAGAGAAATAAACAGGAAGACTTAATCTTCAAATTGTAGAATTTTTCTATTCTACTTTATTTTTCTGTATGTTTTCAATGGGGCAAAATGTACCACTGATTCATTTGACAGCTTGTTCATAAATAATTTGTAAAAATTATTGTGGAGTCATATCCTGTTAAAAATGAATCACATTTTTGTTATAGTAATAGAACTCAATTCCAGAATGGGATTCTCCAAAATTGTTTGACTTTATTGAATCCTTACCAATTACTACTTTATATACTGCTTCATAGTGCTCTCGAAGCGGTTTACAGAATCAGCATATTTGCCCTCAATAATCTGGGTCCTCATTTTACGATCATGGAATTTAAGATAACTCCTGGAAAAAAAATACAAAGCTGAGAGATATATATGAAATATATAGCCCCATCTTTATTTTCAGTATTTGATTTCTTGCAAAGTGTTTTGCTAAGTCCCTAAGTAGTTTTATGTTCGTTTTTAAGAACTTAATACTGGGAATCACTTTTGACTCTGTTGTAATATGAACATAAAGTCCACTTTAATGTACAGAAACATGATAAAAGAACAGAAAGATAATAAACACTGGAAGTGATCAAAGTAACATTTCCCAGGCAAACAGTTAAATTTTGTCTCAGTTGAGCTCTGGCCTAGGCTCAGGGTTTTATCTTTGTTGTAGGTGAAACTGAGAACTTCCTTGAAAGAAATATTGTTGGCAGAGGCCTGAAAGTCTATTGAAGGAGACAGAAAGGGTTTTGAAGGAGACAGTGTTTTAAATAATATCAGTGTTTAAATAATATTTGTTGTTGAAATAAAATTAAATTATTTTTCATTGAGTGATATTGTTTGGCACTCCTAATCCAATCACTCATTCTGCCATTTTGGAAATGTCTGACCTTTATAATTTTCAGCGCTTTCAAAGAAAAAGTTGATAATTCCTATTCCTGTTTAAAATATTCATTGCATATTTATTTATATTTATATTTATATTTATATTTATATTTATATTTATATTTATATTTATATTTATATTTATATTTATATTTATATTTATATATATATATATATATATATATATATATATATATATATATATATATATATATATATATATATATCTCAATGGTTAACACATCTGCCTAAGAGGCAATAGAGCACAGTTTCGATTCCCAACAAGGGTGTGGCTAGCTGATGAGAGCTAAATAGCTTGAAATAGATCTATACTAGTCTCCCTTTATTTATTTATCAGCATAAATATAACAAATGTAACAAAAAGGCAACAGTAAAAAATTGGGCTTTCTGTCTGGTCTCTTGTGACGAGCCGATGGACAGAGAATGGAAGCAGTTAGCTTCCTCCCATAATTGGGGCATACCAGGGGTTGTGACACTAAATAAATAAATAAATATATATATATATATATATATATATATATATATATATATATATATATATATATATATATATTTAGTGTCACAACATATATATATATATATATATATATATATATATATATGTATGTATATATATATATATATGTGTGTATATATATATGTGTGTGTGTGTGTATATATATATATATATATATATATATATATATATATATATATATATATATATATTATATATATATATATATATAGTGTCACAACCCTGGTATGCCCCAATATATATAACTATATATATAACTATATAACTATATAACTATAACTATATAACTATATAACACACACACATATACATACATACATACATACATACATACATATATATATATATATATATATATATATATATATATATATATATATATATATATATATAGTGTTTCACTGTGCCATTATTTTTAACACAACATATTTTTAACACAACATATTTTTCTTATATATGTTGTAGCCATTTAACTGTCATTTGAGTGACAATCACTTTTAACAGTTAATGTACAATCCTCAATTCACAGAATGAAATATATATTAATATACATTTGTGCTCTTGATCAAAAAGAATTATATGTAATGCATTTTGGGTGCAGTAATGGTTTTGAGTTTCTTTTAAGAAATTTGTTTCTTTAATTCTATATTGCATATGCCAAGAGTATATTCATTTAATAATTCATATTAGTAATAATTAATTAGTAAATAAATAAAATAAACAAGCAATTAAGTATCCTCCAAGATACTTAATTTATTAAATCAAAG